>NC_058081.1:340738214-341038214 GCF_014858855.1 Bufo gargarizans | reverse complement strand
AAATAACGAAAGGACTGATCCGACAGGGTGAACAGCCTGTCGGATCCGTCCTGCCGCAAGTGTGAAAGTACCCTTAGTTTCGTCAGCAGGGTTTTGGTGTCCGCCTCCAAAGCTTTGGAGGCGGAACGAAGGCAATCTGAGCGGATCCTTTTCCATTCAAAATGCATTAGGGCAAAACTGATCCGTTTTGGACTGCTTGTGAGAGCCCTGAACGGAGTGCACAAACGGAAAGCCAAAACGCCAGTGTGAAAGTAGCCCTAATAGGGCTCGCAGGAGGACAAGTCCCATTAAAGGGGTATCCAGCTTTTAAACACCGATGACCTATACCCTGGAGGAGTCCACAATATCAGTCTGACACCCAGTACCCCCACCAATCAGCCGCTGGCACTGGAAATTAGTCAGTGGACAGGGCCAGAAGCATACTGTGTAGGGCATACTGCAGCTCAGCTCCATTTGTAGACCATTCTTTTGTGTTGTTTATTGATGTCTATGTAATATAATAAAGGCAGCTCAGCAATCAAAAAGTGCTTTCAATATATCAAATCATGCGTCCTCTGAAATGTCGCTCGGATGGAGCAGAAAAGTCAGTGTTCTGTAAATGCTAAAGTCTGAGGACTGATTAAAGACAGTACCTTGTGGTCGTAAGCAGTATATTGAGGCTCACTTTGATACACCGAATTAACTTTTTGATTGTTGAGGTGCAGTTATAATATATTGTATGAACAGAGGCTTGGTGAGGCTCTGCAGCAAGCTGAAAATTGTCCTGTGTGTGGCTATAGTTGATTTGGATGTCTATGGAAATTCTTATTACCTAGCCCAAAAAAAAAAAAAAAGAAAGGCTTTTGGCGTCCGTTTAGACATCTGTAAGTGTGTTGCGGAGCCACAAAACACGGATAGGGCATTTTGCAGACCGCACATGGCAGGTCCTATGGTAGAAATCCCTATTGAAGACAAGAATAGGACATGATCTCTCTTTTTTGTGGGGCAGCGGAACAGAACTACGGATGCGGACAGGACTGTGCGCATCTTTTGCAGCCCTATTAAAATTAATTCCACACCCACATGCGGACGTGTGAAGGGACCCTTGGGGTGTAGTCACACGACAGTGTCCATTTTGTGGACTGCAAACTGCAGGGCTGCAAAACATGGACAATGGACTTGTGCGCTCCACGAGGCGCTGCGGACCCACTGGCTTCAAAATATGCATGTCGCGGTCAAAGACAGGACATGTCCGATCTTTTGTGGTGAGGCAGCACAGACTAAGATGCACATGGAAGCCTAGCAAGTGCTCATTCACACTTTATTTTCATCAGTTTTTTTTTTTTAATCCTTAGTTAAAAATAAAAATAAGCTTGCAAAAATTGCCTCTATGCTTTGTGTGAGCCATCTGAATTTACCTGAATACCCGTCTGTATGCTTAGTATGTACCAATAATGTGTAAAAAAAACCAAATGATCAGCAGAACTTACTTGGTAAATGGCGCCAATGTGTCGTACCAGACACAACCGCATGGACCTCGGATGCGCCTTGTGCGGTCAGACACCTACCAATGACAACACTGATGGCCTGCCATAATCCTTGGATGGCTGTCCAATGTCTTTGCTTACCAGCTATTCCAAGCTAGATTCATATCACATCTGCCCTAGCACAGTAGCAGAGCTACTTTCCCAGTAAAATGTCTGACGCCGTGACAGAACTGCGATGCGGCTTCCATGACGCAGGAAAAAACCCAGGATTCTCAATGCACATATGAAGTTCTTCTAATGACATGAGACGAAGCCCAGACCCCCACTTCTGACATAGCAGAAGCGTTATAACTGGACTGTAAGGGTAGAGACTTGACATTCTACTGGTCTCTGCAGAATGTCAAGTGGCTCCAGCGGAACACAGGCTGCCGTCAGAGAGGGGCATTAGATCAGGACATCAGTCCTAATTCAGAACCTGCGGCGGGGGGTGTGGAGGCATTCTACACCGGTCCACAGATGGGATGTGGGCATGTCTGAGATCAAGCAGTTGTGTGCAGCACTGACATACAATGGCAGTGCATCTAGAACATGCACCTCTAGGTACTTAGACGTGTCATAGGAGAAGATGGCATTAGTGCAAATACTGCCCCCTTATCAGAACCTATGGGCCACCCCCATGCCACTGCAGTCAATGGAAGGGTCCCCCAGACAGCACTGGGATAAGGAAATGGTAATACTCAAAGAGAAAGCCAATCAATGCGATGCCAGGAGACCATTAAAACCAGTGGAGCTCTTCTTATAAGGAGGAAGTCTATGCAGAAGGTGTCATAGGGTCTCACATATAAAGGTAGAGTGACATCATGTGCACGGGCAGGGTGCTAGAGAAAGAGCACGAGACTGCAGAACCTCACCTATCACCATGGTTTCGTCCGGAATCTCCTCAATGAAACATTTCTTCTCAGTCTCGCCTATATGGAAGTAGAGGGAGGCGACCGGGCCCATACAGGCGGCGAGCAAGAGCAGCCAGGCAGCAGCCATCTTCCCGTCAGAGCCTCGCCGGAAGCTGAGGTAGCACCAAACCGGCTGCCACGTCCACTCCATCAACCAATCAGCGGAGAGCTCGCAGACGCCTCTGGGAGGTGTAGTTCCTAGGTCCTTCGCCACGGTGTGACGTCACCAGGCAGCGCTGGCGCAGTGGAAGCAGAGCGCAGCACTGCACTGGGGTGTTTCTTCCTGTCTGACGTAGGATTGTACTACATTATTCACCTAAAAGGGCGTGGTCTCCAAAACAATAGGCGTGGTCTCCCTAGACATTGGCATTATGGGGGTGAAAATAATTTTTCTAGGAATAACCCTAAACTGGTATAGACGTGGTGAAAAATTTCTTTCAATGGGTCCTCAAACAAAATGGAAGTTGTACATTCCGTTTCCGTATTTCTGTTCCGTAAAAAAATAGTCCAATTATTGTCCGCATTACAGACTGGTCTATCAGGGGTCAGCTGCTCTGTTCCGCTAAATACGGAATGCAGGTGGACTTGTGCATGAGTTGTGTGCATGAGGCCTTATACTGGTAGTCTGCCATAGATTATATGGATCATATAAAGATATAGTTACACATGCCATTCTTGTGGGGGGGTTTTGTGTATGTGTAAGCCAGTGTGCATAATTGAGGGTCAGTATCGGATTACGGCAAAAAAACACCAGAAGTTAGGGGGGTTCTCATGATGCCTCAAAAGAACAGAATTTTTTTTTTTTTTTTCTGGATTGTGAGCATCAGTGCACATTTGGCATCTGTTTGAGCCATTTCCCTCAGAGATCAGTTTTTTTTTAGATGGGGAAAAAGTATTGCGTGCATAATTAGGGTTGTCACCTTTCCCAACAAAAAATACCAGCCAAGTTAAGTCACACCCCAAAGTTGGTGTGATTGTGGGGGCGTGGCTTAAATTCTGTGTTCTGTAAATTGTCCTGACGAAGGGGGCACTCCGCCCTTGAAACGCGTTGACTTTAATAAAATATTACCAAACCTAAGGACTGACCTATATGCCAGCAGCGCCGGATAGTGGTCTCCTACTTTTATGATAATCTTAACACAGAGTGTTGTCGCTATGTCATAATGTGGCTCTTAATGCCTCTACTAGGGCCCCCAGAATTAACAATTGCCACCATCAGTGCCCCACAGTAATATTAGTGCCCTCCAGAATTAATAATGCCTTCATTAGCGCCCCCTAGAATTAATAGTGCCCCCAGTAATAGCAATGCCCCCAAAACGGTCGCCAATGCGCCTTGAAATTTGCAGATGGCGACAAGACTTTTTAGTGGCCAGAAGGGGGTCACTGGGGGACATTACCAGCCAGAAGGGTGGCACTCGTGGACATTACTGGCCAGAAGGAGGGCCCTGGAGGACAGTGTGGGTGGAAATTACAACTTTGGTGCATAATACTACTGTGGAGGCAGTGTGGGAGAAAATTACTATGTGCAGGCAGTGTGGGGCATATTCCTACTGTCAGGCAGTGAGGGGGGAGGGGGGAAGTTACTACTGTGGGGGCAGTGTGGGGGGAAATTATTATGTTTGGGCCGTGTGGGGGGAAATTACTATGTGGGGGACGTGTGGGGGGAAATTATTATGTTGGGGCAGTGTGGGGGGAAATTACTATGTGGGGGCCGTGTGTGGGGAAATTATTATGTTGGGGCAGTGTGGGGGGAAATTACTATGTGGGGGCCGTGTGGGGGAAATTACTATGTGGGGGGGGAAATTATTATGTTGGGGCAGTGTGGGGGGAAATTACTATGTGGGGGCCGTGTGGGGGGAAATTACTATGTGGGGGAAATTACTATGGGGGGGCCGTGTGGGGAAAAATGACTACAGTGGGGGCAGTGTGGGGGGGGGAAATTATTATGTGGGGGGAAATTATTATGTGGGCGCCGTGTGGGGAAAAATGACTACAGTGGGGGCAGTGTGGGGGGGAAATTATTATGTTGGGGCAGTGTGGGGGGAAATTACTATGTGGGGGCCGTGTGGGGAAAAATGACTACAGTGGGGGGAAATTATTATGTGGGGGCAGTGTGGGGGGAAATTACTATGTGGGGGCCGTGTGGGGGAAAAATGACTACAGTGGGGGCAGTGTGGGGGGAAATTATTATGTGGGGGCAGTGTGGGGGGAAATTATTACGTGGGGGCAGTGTGGGGGGAAATTATTACGTGGGGGCAGTGTGGGGGGAAATTATTACGTGGGGGCAGTGTGGGGGGAAATTATTATGTGGGGGCAGTGTGGGGGGAAATTACTATGTGGGGGCCGTGTGGGGAAAATGACTACAGTGGGGGCAGTGTGGGGGGAAATTATTATGTGGGGGCAGTGGGGGGGGGGAATTATCATGTGGGGGCAGTGTGGGGGGAAATTATTATGTGGGGGCAGTGTGGGGGGAAATTATTATGTGGGGGCAGTGTGGGGGGAAATTATTATGTGGGGGCAGTGGGGGGGGGAATTATTATGTGGGGGCAGTGTGGGGGGAAATTACTATGCGGGGGCTGTGTGGGGAAAAATGACTACAGTGGGGGCAGTGTGGGGGAAAATTATTGTGTGGGGGGGAAATTATTATGTGGGGGCAGTGTGGGGGGAAATTATTATGTGGGGGCAGTGTGGGGGGAAATTACTATGCGGGGGCTGTGTGGGGAAAAATGACTACAGTGGGGGCAGTGTGGGGGAAAATTATTATGTAGGGGCAGTGTGGGGGGAAATTACTATGTGGGGGCCGTGTGGGGAAAAATGACTACAGTGGGGGCAGTGTGGGGGGGAAATTATTATGTGGGGGCAGTGTGGAGGGAAATTACTATGTCGGGGCAGTGTGGGGGAAAAATTACTACAGTGGGGGCAGTGTGGGGGGGAAATTATTATGTGGGGGCAGTGTGGAGGGAAATTACTATGTCGGGGCAGTGTGGGGGAAAAATTACTACTGTGGGGGCAGTGTGGGGGAAATTACTATTGGGGAGGCACTGTAAGGGCATTTCTAGTACAGGGATATATTAGGGGACATCATTTTTGGGGACACTTTACAGGCATTATTACCTGGAGCACAATCTAGGGTTTTATTATTATTATTACTGGGGGCACTCTAGGAGGCATTTATATTAACAGTAGACACTATAGGGACTATTTTTTCTACTGGGGTCACTATTTATTCATCAGTATACTACCTGGGGCATTGGGGGGCACAAAGGTCACAGTATTGGGAGTGGCTGCAGGATGACATTGTTGGGACACCAGGATGGGGAGGTGGATGGAAGAATTTTGAAATCTATCTTGTTTGTGTAACAAACTCTGTAGAGACGAGATGCGGCTGAAAGAATTAGTCATGGTAGTCTGGGTCAAATGGATATCACTGGATTTAAGAGGTATGTGGTGCTGTATTTTCCTATATGTAGTGCTGGCTCACTACTGTGACCTGCTTCTCATCTCCTCCAAGTCCTTTTTTTAATTATAATTATATGCATCTTGGCGACTAAAAATGTAATTTGGCTCCTACATTTTTCAGTTTAGGAGCCAATGGCTCCTGGTTATTTATTTTAGTCTGGAGCACTGCATTAGTGCCCCCCAGAATTAATAATGCCCCAATAAGTGCCCCCAGAATTAATAATGCCCCCATTAGCGCCTCTCAGAATTAATACTGCCCCCCAGTAATATTAATGCTGCCAGTAATAGTAATGCCCCCTTTGGTACCCCCCAGAATTAATAATGCACCATTAGCGCCTCCCAGAATTAATACCGCCCCATTAGGGCCCCCAAGTAATATTAATGCAGCCAGTAATAGTAGTGCCCCCCAGAATTAATAATGCCCCCATTAGCGCCTCCCAGAATAATTACTGCCCCCTCTGGATCAAAACCATAGGCCGGGTTGTTTGAAAGTCTGATGTGAAGAAAGCGCACAAGGAGTGGTGACCCTGGGGTGCCTGAACTCACTGGGGTGAGATGCCACTGAGTGATGGCAATTTGCACACAATACTTTCTCACATTTTGAGCTCACTCTGCTTTTGTCAGGGTCTTCTGGCTAGGCGAGAAGAGGACTTCTTGACCAAGTCTAATTTAAAATCTAAGGCTACTTTCGCACTAGCGTTAATATTTTCCGGTATTGAGATCCGTCATAGGGTCTCAATACCGGGAAAAAACGCTTTTCTTTTGTCCCCATTCATTGTCAATGGGAACAAAACGTAACTGAACAGAACGGAACGCTCCAAAATGCATTCCGTTCCGTCCTCATACCGGAGAGCAAACGGCAGCATGCTGCGATTTACTTTCCATCCTGGGATGCGGAGCAAAACGGATCTGTGATGACCCACAATGTAAGTCAATGAGGAGAAAAACGTTTTCTCTGACACAATAGAAAACTGATCCACCCCCCATTGACTTTCAATGGAGTTCATGACGGATCCGTCTTGGCTATGTTACAGATAATACAACTGGATCCGTTCATAACGGATGCAGATGGTTGTATTATCAGTAACGGAAGCGTTTTTGCTGAACTCTGCCGGATCCAGCTGGTGTGAAAGTATACGTAATGTTAATGGTAAATTTGAGTCAATATGTTTTACCTTTTTATTTATTTTAAAAAATCCCAAATTTACAGAATATTTAGTAAAATTCACTATTTTCTAAATCTGAATCTCTGCTTCTAAGACAGATAGTGATACCTCATTAACATTCACCATATGTCTAATTTATGTTGGCAACATTTTGTTAATGTTATTTTATTTTTTGTAGAACATTAGAAGGTATAAAATTTCAAGAAAATTTCCAAAATTAACTTTTTTAAAGGGAGTCTGTCACCTATGCTTTAGACCGTTCATATCACGTTATAGCACAGTTGCCGTACATAGGACTAGTATCTTTATTGTGTCTGTTCCACGTCCAGAAGCGGAAAAAAACACTTTAGATCGATATGCAGATTAGGTGCCGCAAGTGCCCAGGGACGGGACTATGGCCGCAAGTGTCCACACCCCTCTCTGAAGTGTCGGCATGACCACTTGCCTTACAGTCCTCTGGCCCACCCTCCTCTCCTAATTTATCCTCCTCCTCTGGCTTAGAGATCTCATGTGAGTGCTGGGCCCGTGCACACGCACTGGTCTGCTCACTATGGGCAGAGGCACTGACCGGTGACCGCCGCTCGCACGAGATCTCTAAGCCAGAGGACAAGGATTAATTAGGAGAGGAAGGCAGGCCAGAGCACTGGAAGGGGAACAGTTATGCTGGCACATCAGAGAGGGGCCTTAGCACTTGCAGCCATAACGCCACCCCTGGGCACTTGGATGTTTTTATAATTAGTTTTTTTTAGCCTCTGGATTTGGGACTTGGGGACTTAATCCTTTAAGTATTCCACAGGACTTAAAGTAAAATTGTTTGCAGATTTTCTATTTTAATCAATTTTTCCTGTAACATATCAAGGGTTAACATCAAAACAATGGTCAATATTTATTACTCTGATTGTAAAATGCTGTATGGGCACATGATTTTGGAGTGCAGATTTTGCTGAAATGGTCTTTGGGTGCCATGTTGCACTTGAAGAGGCCCTGGGGTACCTATATAGTAAAAACACCCAAAAAGTGACCACATTTTGGAAACTACACTACCCAAGGAATTTTTAAGAGGTGTAGTGAGCACTTTGACCCAACCATAAAATTTATCACATTTGGCTGTGAAAATGAAAAATTAAATTTTTTTACAAGAAAATGGTGCTTTATGCCCAAACTTTCTTTTTCACAAGGGATAACGGGAGAATATCACCCCACAATTTGCTACGCATTTGCTCCTGAATACGGTAATACCCCATTTGTGGTCGTAAACTGCAGTTTGGGGATACGCCAGGGCTCAGAAAGGAAGGAACGCCATCTGGATTTTCTAACATGGAATTTGCTGAAATGGTTTTTAAGAGCCATAATTTTTTTTCTGTTGACTTTGCTGTGTGAGAGCTTATTTTTGGTGGGGCAAGCTGTAGATTTTATTGCAACCATTTTGGGGTACATTTGGCTTTCTAATCACTTTTTATCTCATTTGGTAGATTAGGTGGGCAGATATTGAAATTCTGAATCCGGACATATCCCCTTTTTTGGAGCAGTTCAAGCCTCCGCCCGGCAGTGTGTTATTATAAATAAAAGAGCCCTTGCCCTGCGCGATCCAGATATGTCCGGGTTCAGCTCTGAACCCAGAAAACCCTTTTAAAGTATCCTAAGGGGACTTAAAATATGTGTTAAAAAAAAATTTTATGACACAAATATAAAAAAGGTATGGGAGTCAGAATATGGGGATGCAAAAAAAATTAGTTTTTTTCACATTTTTCAAATTTTTTATATATTAGTATTAAACCACATGAAAAACTATATAAATGTGGGATCACTGTAATTGTACTGACCCAGAGAATGAAGGGCATGGGTCAGTATTACTGCTTTGGGAACACCGTAAAAACCAAGTCCATAAAACGATGGCAGAACTGTGGGGGTTTTTTTCCACCTAATTTGGATTTTTTTTTCCAGCTTCCCACTACATTGTATGCAATATTGGTGCCATTAGAAAGTGCAACTTGTCCTGCAAAAAACAGTCCCCATACGGCTATGTGAATGGAAAAATATAAAAGTTATGGTTCCGGGAAGACAGGGATTAAAAAATGTAAAAATGCAAAACTGGAAAATTCCAGGCTCTTGAAAAGGTTAAAGGGGTTGTCTTAGGCCTCTTTCACACTTGCGTTGTCCGGATCTGGCGTGTACTCCATTTGCCGGAATTACACTCCGGATCTGGAAAAACGCAAGTGAACTGAAAGCATTTGAAGATCCGTCTTCAAAATGCTTTCAGTGTTACTATGGCACCCAGGACGCTATTAAAGTCCTGGTTGCCATAGTAGTAGTGGGGAGCGGGGGAGCGGTATACTTACAGTCCGTGCGGCTCCCGGGGCACTCCAGATTGACGTCAGAGCGCCCCATGCGCATGGATGACGTGTCCATGCGATCACGTCATCCATGAGCGTGGGGCGCACTGACGTCACTCTGAAGCGCCCGGGAGCCGCACGGACGGTAAGTATACTGCTCCCCCGCTCCCCACTACACTTTACCATGGCTACCAGGACTTTAGCGTCCTGGCAGCCATGGTAACCATTCAGAAAAAGCTAAACGTCGGATCCGGCAATGCGCCGAAACAACGTTTAGCTTAAGGCCGGATCCGGATCAATGCCTTTCAATGGGCATTCATTCCGGATCCGGCCTTGCGGCAAGTGTTCAGGATTTTTGGCCGGAGCAAAAAGCGCAGCATGCTGCGGTATTTTCTCCGGCCAAAAAACGTTCCGGTCCGGAACTGAAGACATCCTGATGCATCCTGAACGGATTTCTCTCCATTCAGAATGCATTAGGATAAAACTGATCAGGATTCTTCAGGCATAGAGCCCCGACGACGGAACTCTATGCCGGAAGAAAAGAACGCAAGTGTGAAAGAGCCCTTAGTTCAATAAAAATTCAGGCATCCCTTGTATAAATTTTGTGAGATGGGTCACCCCCGTCACTCTGGCCTGGTGCTCTTGTCCTATTTGAATCACCCTCTTCAAAGTTGCAAATGTATTATAGTTTGGAGTGGACAGGCACTCATACAGATGGGATCACGGGAGAACTATCTCTTGTTAAAACTCTAATGTGATTCAAATATATAAAAACAAATTAAAATGTGTACATACACAAACACTAAGATAAGACAATAAATGTCTGATATACAAAAGGTATAATATATATAGAAAAAATTTGTGTGTTCGGATATTAAAGGTCCAGGAAGGACGGATCCGGCATTCCGGTATTATGAATGGCGGATCCGGCACTAATACATTCCTATGCAAAAAAATGCTGTATCCAGCATTCAGGCAAGTCTTCCGTTTTTTGGGCTGGAGATAAAACCGTAGCATGCTGCGGTATTATCTCCATCCTGATCAGTCAAAAAGACTGAACTGAAGACATCCTGATGCATCCTGAACAGATTGCTCTCCATTCAGAATGCATGGGGATAAAACTGATCAGTTCTTTTCCGGTATAGAGCCCCTAGGACCGAACTCTATGCCGGAAAAGAAAAACGCAAGTGTGAAATTACCCTAAGGTGTTCAATATTTCGCCATTATGTCTCATTATTTTGCAACTCTAGGGAGAGGTAAGCGCCCACATATGGGCCATTACTGAGAAGTACCCTGCACATTCAAAACCGTGAGTACAGTCCAATAACTGTAAGTTGAAACTATTATAATGGTCCTGCGAATGGGAAGGTCCTGCGAATGACATGGGTGTGGAAAAGTATACCACCTTACCACGATATATTTAAATGGTCTCATGAAAGACACAGTTGCAAAATAATGAGACATAGTGGCGAAATATTGAACACCTTAAGAGGATCCATCTATTTGTGGGTTTATTCATTTATCCTGTGTATAATTTGAACAGTTGGAATCCAGTTATCCTATGGAATATCATACTGAGACCAATATGGATCATTCCTCCATCTATATGTAAACAAGACATTTTATTTTTCACTTTGTATATATGCTAACGATCAGCAGGATATAATAATTTGTGCGGCGGTGTCATATGGCCAAGACATTACAGATACTTGACCTTTAACATCCGACCACACAAATTTTTTCTTATATTATACCTTTTGTATATTTTAAATTTATTATCTTATCTTATGTTTGTGTATATACACATTTTAATTTATGGTTTTTATATATTTGAATCACAATTAAATAGAGTTTTGACAAGAGATATTTCTCCCGTGATCCCATCTGTATGAGTGCCTGTCCACTCCAAACTATAATCCCTTGTGTATATATAGTAAAATAAAAACAGAAGCCATAATCTTCCTTTTTCACCCCTGCTTCTTCCAGCTCTGCATTCCAATTCTCCACACTGCTGATATCCTCCTCCTCCTAGCTACAGCGGTAACATTCGATGCACACACGTTACTGTGCAGCCAATCGCTGGCCTCAGCAGTATATGGGACGTCACTGCTGAGGCCAGTGATTAGCTGCAACAATGACCTGTCTGCATGGAAAGTCACAACTGCAGCCAGGAAAACAGTAGCTGGGAGGACCGGAGCTCATTGACGACAGGAGTGAAAAAGACTAATTATCGAGCTTCATCGTCGTCACTGGGCATGCGCCGAGCCCAGTGACGTCTGATGCTCGCTCTTCCCTCAGTCTCCAGCAAATCGCACTGGCGCAGCCCTCATCGGGTACTGCGTCTGCGCGAGACTTCGCTCGGCCGTCAGGGAGGGGGAGGAGACGCTGTGGACGGTTAGGGATTCAGGAGGAAGGAGTTTTGGGCACTGCAGGGGGGCGTTACTGGGCACACAAAGTGGAACATAATTAATTAGCATAATTATAAAAGTCATTTTCAGCAAAACTACTGGACGGATTATAGTATAGAACAGCAAAGCCGATTCAAGGTAATCTATGGAGCATGACTGGTTTAAAATCAGAATTTGTATTATGAGAGGTGACAGAATCCCTTTAAACCGCTGTATGGTCTTGGCCACTGTGCTGCAGCTCAGTTTGAGGGTGTTGGCAATCTTCTTACTGCCTAGGCCATCGTTATGTAGAGCAACAATATATATATTTTTTCAGATTAGACAGTTGTTTGCCATGAGGTGCCATATTGAACTTCCAGTGACCAGTATGAGAGAGTGTGAGAGCGATACCAAATTTAACACACCTGCTCCCCATTCACACCTGAGACCATTGTAACATGAGTTACATGACACTGGGAGGGAAAATGGCTAATTGGGCACAATTTGGCCATTTTCACTTAGGGGTGCACTCACTTTTGTTGCCAGCAGTTTAGACATTAATGGCTGTGTGTTGAATTATTTTGAGGGCACACCAAATTTACACTGTTTTACAAGCTGTACACTGACTACTTGACAAAAAAAATGTGAGGGGTGTACTCACTTTTGTGAGATACTGTGTGTGTATATATATATATATATATATATATATATTAGTTACTTGGTCAGCAGTTGTATTCATTCTCCAATGGGCTTTCAGATATCTGATCATCTGAACGTTTTCTCACTGATGGTTGATAGGAGATGTAGACTGTTTTTCTTCACGTGGGTGAAAAATACATCAAAAACGGATTGTGTCCTGGGAAAAAAAAATGACACACAATGCAATCACAGACTAAAGTGACAAAACAGACAGTCTTATTGAAGACTATAACAGACCTCCCACAGTGGCCTACCCACGGTGGTGATCAGCTGGTTTCGGTCTACATCTCTCCACGGCTGTTTCTGCACCTCCCTGCTACGCTAAAATCAACATCCTGTTGACGGGGGACATGTGCCTGCTGCAGCCAATCGCTGGCTGCAGCGGTGACCTGCTCCCCTTCCGTCACCTGTGTATAGCTGCACCAATGAGTTCTATGGGGACAAGTGATCACTGTGGCGATCAGTTGTTGCCACACAGTAGAAGTGGTTGCATGTAAATATCAAATATCGGAAACATTTGGCACGTTCCCAATAATTGCCTGAAATATCATTCTGTTTAAAAGAACCTATATATATAGGTGCTTCAGATTAGAGACATCCTATGGAGCTCTGGAGATCTATTTGGCTCTACTTTGCCAGGTGATCTTACAGAGTTGTCATTCCCATTGGTTGACCTATTGGATCCGACAGGGCATTTAATAGAGGGTTGGGACAGCCATCCTAAATTACAAAAGTTATCATTTATTCACAAATTATACATTAAACAGTATTTGGGAAAGAAGAAAATTTCCGCGTCAGCCTCTACAACTCAATTTGAGCAAATGGTCCTCGCTAAGGTCCCTCCTTTGAAAAAAGTCTCGCGGCTATATGCTGTGTTGGTCTCCCAGATCAGACCTGCCGCATATGGTTTCATTAGCAAATGGGAGAAAGATCTAAATATACATTTCTCAGATAGAGAGGTGAGACAGATATGCTCAATCACACCAAAGGTATCTAGATGTGTCAAATTGCAGGAGAACCTTTACAAGGTGATTACAAGATGGTACTTCACACCCCGTAGATTGCATCTTATATACCCAGAATGTGACTCCAGATGTTGGAGATGTTTTAACGCAGAAGGTTCGCTAGTGCATATATGGTGGACGTGTCCTGATATTGTCAAGTACTGGAAAAGGATATGTACTATATGTTCACAGATTAGTGGGATGCAGTTTTTACCTTCAGCTAAAGGGTGTCTGTTGGGGTTGATGGGTGACTTTAAAGGGAATAGACATATCACCGCTTTGCTGGGTCAACTATTTGCCGCTGCTAGGGTTCTCATAGCCTTCAACTGGAAGAGTAGCAGAGCCCCTTCTATCTCCCAGTGGACTGCGAAATGTGATGCGCTCTACAGATTGGAGCAAATTGCTGGGTGGGAAACCAAGAGATCACATGTGTTTGAAGCCACATGGTCCCCATGGAAAAAATTAAGAGGCTTTTCGTCCTAATAGTGCTTAGGGCTATACAGTATTTATATACAGTATTTGTATCTGGGTCGTAGGTTTTTTCTTCCCCCCCCCCTACCCCTTCCCACTACTTACCTACCTTCTTACTTTTCCTTCCCCTCCCCCCTTCCTTCCCCCTATATTGATGGTACTTAACGGTGTTTTCATTTTTGGCTGTATGGCAAGTACCCCAGTGTGGGGTTTATGTACCTTTTGTATTTTCTGCTCATGATTCAGAATAAAAATATTTTGAAACTCAAAAAAAAAAAAAAGAACCTATATAATGTGCCCAAGCATCTTCCTAGATGGAATCATTTGGAGTTCATCCAGCACCTTGTGGAGTGGAAGTCTAAAGGGATTTCCAAAGTGTGTCACTTACTACACGATTTGGAACCTACATGGCTTTCTAGGGATGCACTAATAGCTATGTTTGATCTCCGCTCCTACCAGGTCATGAAGTCTGCTCAAGTCAAGTCCAACGCTTTTTATGTCAAACTTGGTCCGTATCACTGAGGAGATAGAGCAAAATTGGCTGGATAAGATCATGTTGCTAGATCTGTGGTTCCAGTTGATATATATTGCATTTGTATGGTAAGATGAGAACAATTTTTGCTCCTAGTCAGATAGAACAAACTTTTTCTTCCTGAGCTCCACAGTTGGAAGATAAGCTCTGGAGATAAGATAGAAGCCACTGTTCATGATCTCTGCACAAGTCTCAGAGCATGCATAGAAAACTCTCCTATATAAGTCAATGAAATCAGCTCTTGTCCATTGTGTCTATGTCCCATGAAGATGCTCTCAAAAGAGAGGTTTCCTCTTATTAGGTCATCGATATCTGAATGGTGGGGGTCTGACACCCAGGGCCCCTGCCATTCAGCTGTGAGAAGGCACCAGCACTCCTGTGAGCAACGTTACCTTCTCTGTAATTACGAAGCACAGCGCTGTATAATGTACAGTAGCTGTGCTTGGTATAACAGCTCAGCCCCATTCACTTAAATGGGACAGAACTGCACCTAGGCCACGTGACCGATGACCGTGGTGTCACTAGCCTAGGGAAAGGTGCAAGAAGGATGCACTGCTCACAGTATCGGCATTGCCTTCTCAAACAGCTGATTGGCGGGGGTCCCAGGTGTTGGATCCCACCGATCAGATACTGATGACTTATCCAGAGAGTCGTCAGTTATAAAGTGTTGGAAAACTCCTTTAACATATTTTGAACCTAGTGGCCAGTGTGAAAATTGCAGGATTATATACAATTTCTTTTATAGTGACATTGGAAAAAAAAATCACCTAAAATTGTAGTAATTTCATGATGACACATTTCCTTTGAAAGGATGGCAAGTCATGAGGAGAGCAGTGATCAATGAAGGGTTGAGAGATACTAATTTTTGATTCATAGTTTCAGTGATTTTTTTCCCTTCAACTTACCACCAGCCCTGGCTCCCGACTAGGTCAGAAAGTACATGTTGCTTAAAATGCAAGAAAGACAGAATGCATCTTATGCATGGTACATGTTCCTGTGTCAAGTTGCCGATTTTTTTGGGGTGAGATCTGTAATTTAAGTGCTCATTCACATGAACGTAAGGGCTCCATGCAGATGGCGGGTCCGCAATACATGGGCACTGGCTGTGTGCGCTCCGTGCTGCGGATACGGACCCATTGACTTAAATGGGTCCATGATCCACAAGATACGGCCAAAGATAGGACATGTCCTAGCTTTTTCCGTACTTTGCAGATCACAGACCCATTCAAGTCAATGGGTCCACACCGCAATATGGGATTCATAGGTGCCCGTGCATTGTGGGCCACTATTTTCAGTCCACAGCACTGGCAGGGCAACCATACTGTTGTGTGAATGAGCCGTTATGAGGCAGAGGGATTCCGTAGGCTTTGCTTTATCTTTTCTATTATGGGGTAGAAGCCTTTTTAAGGGCTCAGGTAGTTCCACACTATCTGTTTTGTGGCAAAGCTTTGTGTATTGCAATGTTGGATTTCTGTGAATACGCCAACTCTTTGGGTGGTGCCAGTTCAGTAATCAAACAGGTTATGCAACCTTTCACAGTCACTGGATGGTATTTGCTAGAACAGCTTATAAATAGTTTGGTAGGTCGATGATTGGTTGAGGAAAGAGGGGGTTTGAGCAGTTAGACAGGATGGTGTGTGCAGAATGGGTGGAACTACTGTTTTGTTTTTAAGTTTCTATATTGAATCTAAGCATATGTGTTAATAAAGTTGTGTGAAGTTAATGCAATTTATGTGTGAAGGTTCTGTTTTTGTTTGTCTTTTGTTGTATTTGGTGAAAACAAAATTTTTATTGCATGTATATTGCAATAATATTTCCCTTAGGTCCTATTCAGACAACCATGGTGCCGACATGCACATGTTGCGGACTGTTGACTTTAATGCGTCTGTGATCCGCAAAGATGTGGCAATAGATAGGATATGTCCTATTTTTTGCAGCGTGTAGTCAAAGACCACAGAAAGTATGCAGTCCGCAACATGGGCCCCACGGTCACGTGAATGGGGCTTTAAAATGCTCTAATCTGTACATATTAATTCTTTTCATGGCATAATCCCTTTACACAAAATGATGTAACTGTGCATCATTTGCATGTGAAGGATGTATGGAGGGGGCTCAAGGCTGATAGATATTACCCCAATTCTGGTCATTTAACCCCTCAGAAGCCTTGGTCAATAGTGACCACATCATCTGAGGGGTTAGACAAAAGGAAGGGATCCTCTGTATGAATGGAGCCCTCGTGGTCAAATCACAGGTTTCAGATCAGTTACTATGGTAGCCAGGGTGAAGGACTGAAGAATTCTGATATGACTTCGTATTCTAGAGGGCTGCTGCAGGGGGGAGGGATTGCGGAGCATGCGGTACTGCTCCTCCTACCCCTTTGGTATAAGTGTGGCATGTGCCGGCTACCCCGGGCTTTGTTTATCCCACGTGCTCCCAGGCTCGGGGGGGCCATCTGGTGCAGTGGTTGGGATGGGAACGTTCCCAATGCTGGGGAGTGCTCCTGCCTTGACTTCTAGGTGTGGCATGGCGTGGCCTACTGGCGCCCCACGTATGACATCACACCGTCCCAGGAAGTGTTCAAGTAGGAAGCAACGCTAGATTGCTGCACTCTGCAGTCCACAGTTTGGTTTGCCGGTCTCTCAAGGTTGAGAGCATTTCCCTGCAGGTGGAGAGTGACTCTGCCCACCAGACCACTGCCACCCCAATGCCCTCTAGCCCAATTTTGTGTCCTGTGTGGTGGTCTCACCCTTATTTTCTGTGCACAGGTTGTTTAGGTCTGGTCTATCTTCTTTGGTGACGGCTCTCAGATTAAAAATTTGAATAGGTTGTTGTAGATAGCTCACCACCCTCCTCTATATGGCAAGGGTGCTCTAGATGAGAACTGATCACCCAATCAGTAAAGGTAAATGTGAAAATTGATAGAAAAACAACTGGCACTCACTATGTGGATCACACCAACAGCATTTATTAGCCACTAACTCAGCAATGGAGTGTAAGCGGCAAAAATAGTACAACATATAATAAAACGATCTAATAAAATACAATATCCGGAAATAACAATCCTAAAAATCTTTAAAATATAGACGGCAGTCCACTGGTAATGGAACCCTATATGTAAAGAGTCCTTTGAATATTGCACAGCTTGGTCAATATAATATCCTATAGCCTAAATGCGATATATCGCACCTATATAGTCTTTATAGGCAGATTCTGGGGTAATAATATCCGCAATGTCTCTTTATGGACATCCGCTTAATGTTTAGGGCAATGGCCCTTTAAATGTAGGCAATGATTTTATAGAGTTCACCTATAAATTGCCCTTTTGCCGCATAAGATATAGTTCAGACCTTGTAGAGTGTTGAGGGCCTTAATATCTTCAGGTGCACACTGATATGGGAATATTCGCTTACCGGCATGTCACCAAAGTTTCCGGCGATCCCATTACATGACAATACAGAAAAAACGCACCTGTTGCGAAAAAAAACACATGAAAATCGCAACACATGAAAAAGGTATTCCAGTCCAGGTTTTAACAAGTACCTGTGGTAATATAAAAGGAAGTGATGTGGCAGCAGGGATATAGCCACTGAGGAAGGGGAGTGAAGTCCCCGAAACGCGTCTGGCGTTATATCCCTGCATTAAGCGAATTTGGATATGAGTGAGATTATTTAAAATCATCGTATCGAATTTGGAGCGCTCCATTCTCGCATCTAAGTGTGAGTATTATCTCACTGGAAGACCGCAACACAGATACCAAATCCCGCGATACTTTGGGAAGAGACCACGTGACAGACACCGAGGAGTGAGGACGCTGGAAGCAAACACAGCCGAGCAGTGCGGTAAGCTGAGTAACGGGATTGCCGGAAACTTTGGTGACATACCGGTAAGCAAATATTCCCATATCAGTGTGCACCTGAAGATATTAAGGCCCTCAACACTCTACAAGGTCTGAACTATATCTTTTGCGGTAAAAGGGCAATTTATAGGTGAACTCTATGAAATCATTGCCTGCATTTAAAGGGCCATTGCCCTAAACATTAAGCGGATGTCCATATTTTGCACTTAAAGAGACATTGCGGATATTATTACCCCAGAATCTGCCTATAAAGACTATATAGGTGCGATATATCGCATTTAGGCTATAGGATATTCTATTGACCAAGCTGTGCAATATTCAAAGGACTCTTTACATATAGGGTTCCATTACCAGTGGACTGCCGTCTATATTTTATATTTTAAAGATTTTTAGGATTGATATTTCCGGATATTGTATTTTATTCGATCGTTTTATTATATGTTGTTCTATTTTTGCCGCTTACACTCCATTGCTGAGTTAGTGGCTAATAAATGATGTTGATGTGATCCACATAGTGAGTGCCAGTTGTTTTTCGATCCAGGCTCTCAGATTAAATCAGAATTTTAGCTGACTTGGAGCTTTCCCCCATTGTTTTTTTCCTCAGGGCAGAGAGAGCTTGAAATTTGGGGCGCCATCACAAAAAAAAAGTTCCCAAATATGTAAAAAGGCTCTTTCTTCCTCTTCCAAGAAATCATTGTGTCCAAAGTGCATAAATAGAGTGGTTTCTGAAGAGTCACCATCTATTGTGGATAATTTAAGATTTAAGGAAGAAGTAGGGGCAACCTTCACATCCAGAGCAGTTTCTTCTGTGATTGGAGGATCAGATTTCAGAGACTGATGAGGGCGAGCTCTTTTTGGACTCAGATTCCAAGAGAAACAATTCATAAAACACAACATACAATGCAACAGCACACTGCAAACCAAATAAAGTACACAAATGAATTATAGTGCTTAGGGCTCTTTCACACCTGCATTCTTTTCTTCCGGCATAGAGTTCCGTCGTCGGGGCTCTATGCCGGAAGAATCCTGATCAGTTTTATCCTAATGCATTCTGAATGGAGAGAAATCCGTTCAGGATGTCTTCAGTTCCGGACCGGAACGTTTTTTGGCCAGAGAAAATACCGCAGCATGCTGCGCTTTTTGCTCCGGCCAAAAATCCTGAAGACTTGCTGCAAGGCCGGATCCGGAATGAATGCCCATTGAAAGGCATTGATCCGGATCCGGCCTTAAGCTAAATGTCGTTTCGGCGCATTGCCGGATCCGACGTTTAGCTTTTTCTGAATGGTTACCATGGCTGCCGGGACGCTAAAGTCCTGGCAGCCATGGTAAAGTGTAGTGGGGAGCGGGGGAGCAGTATACTTACCGTCCATGCGGCTCCCGGGGCGCTCCAAGCGCATGGATCACGTGATCGCATGGACACGTCATCCATGCGCATGGGGCGCTCTGACGTCAATCTGGAGTGCCCCGGGAGCCGCACGGACTGTAAGTATACTGCTCCCCCGCTCCCCACTACTATGGCAACCAGGACTTTAATAGCGTCCTGGGTGCCATAGTAACACTGAAAGCATTTTGAAGACGGATCCGTCTTCAAATGCTTTCAGTTCACTTGCGTTTTTCCGGATCCGGAGTGTAATTCCGGCAAGTGGAGTACACGCTGGATCTGGACAACGCAGGTGTGAAAGAGGCCTTGGGGTACTTTCACACTAGCGGTTTTCTTTTCCGGCACTGAACTCCGTCCTAGGGGCTCAAATCCGGGAAATAACTGATCAGTTTTATCCCCATGCATTCTGAAAGGAGAGCAACCCGTTCAGGATGCATCAGGATGTCTTCAGTTCAGTCTTTTTGACTGATCAGGCTTTTCAGAAAACCGTAGCATGTTGTATTTTTCCCTCCGGCCAAAAATCCAGAACACTTTGACTGAACGCCTGATCCGGGCTTTTTCGCCATCGACTTGCATTAACGCCGGATCCGACTCAGTGTGTTCCGTCAAATCGGATCCAGCTTTTGCATGTTAAACCCGAAAAATATGGAAAAAAATAAATAAATGTTAAAGTCCATAAACGGCAGATCCGTTTTTTTCCAATGCATTTTTTCATTGTGATCAAAATCCTGATCAGGATTCAAATGTAATCAGTTTTCACATGTTTTTCCGGATGCGGCGGGCAGTTCCGGTGATGGAATTTCACACTAGTGTTGTTTGAATCCGGCGTGCAAGTAGCCTTATGCTATGCTAAGAGACCATGAAGTTCAGGGGGTGTAGGTAGCTATCTGCTGGGCTGCCACCTGGTCGAACCCTTATAATGTTTTAAAAAAAAAAAAAAGTTTAAGTTAGATGTGCTATTCACCAAGGACTTGACCTTTGGTAGAAAGGTTTTTGTCTGCAGGTGGTAAAGGGGAGGGGGCTTTTATTTGCTGATCTGTTTTCCTGTCGCTGTCCAGGGTTCCTTCCAATTACCAGTAAGAGTAATTTTAATATTTTCCCTGTTTATCAACCAACTGATATCTGAAGAAGATTTCTTGAATTAGCTTCAGACGCGAGAGAAGACAGTCTCTTGATGGAGCTGCAATGAGAAAATCGTCTAAATATGGAACGATGAGTATTCCTTTTAGGCTGAATGGACACGACCGTGAGCGGTCCGTGGTATCCCGGCCTGGCATCCTGCTGACAGCAGGAGCGCACAGAGTCATTGGTTGCTATGACGCCGTGCGCTGCATGCCACCGCTGCACTAGTCATACACTGGTATGATCTATATGAGTGTATTACTGTAGTGCAGCGGTTCCACGGCCATGTGCATTAGGCCTCAGATGCAGACTGCTGGTTACCTTAGCCATGATTTTTTTGTAGATTCTTGGGGCCACTTACTAATATATTATTATCCATATTGTTTCCTTTGCTAGCTGGTGGATTTTTCCATCACATTATACACTGATCGTTTCCACGGTTACATATGGAAGCACAGCCACCGCTGATGGATTGCAGGTGGTCATAACCATGGAAACAAGCAGTGTAAAATGTGATGGAAAAATGAATCAATCCAGCAAAGGAGGCAATATGGACAATCACAATACATTATTAAGTGCCTTGTATTAACTTTCTCTACATGATAAATGTCACAACCCGTTTAAGTGTATGTTTAGTTATAGCCTTATTTTAAGTAGCTGCATTCCCTCCATATGCGATTCGCCAAAAGCAAGAAAATATAAGGACATCAGCCACCAATGCAGTGTGGCCTGGAGTGTAATGTGCAGACCCCAGTGTACAACCATTTCATTACCAGTGATATAATTAATATGTGGGTGTCCAAACAGAGGATACTGACATAGGTCTTTCCCCCTTTAAATATTTAAAACAATAAAACATTGAATTTTTTTCTTCTTTAATGAGTGACCACTTTGATTAGGACCAAATATCCTACATAGTTATAGGAAACACCTCCACATTCCTGAAAAATGCAGTAGCAGAAGATCATTCTCATGAACTTACAAGATATGTAGTGCAGACCAAGGGGAAACACTTTCTTCACTTTATGCTTTGTAAACATTTTAGGTCAGGAAGCAAATCAGAGGATACAGAAATCAAACTATGAACAGGGCTTTCTGTTCTCACCGGCTGTGACTGACACTTTCTGCATGGAGCAGCTATTCCAATCCACAGGATTGAGCTGCTGAATCGATGCAACAGATATCAGTAGACGCTAAAGAATGCTTTGCTGAACATCCCTAGAGCAAGTCTGCAGATGTAGCATTAAAAAAAAAAAAATATATATAATCTTAAAAACTATGCAGCCACTTCTCTTCCCAAAAAATATACATAATGCACACTCCAGTAAAGTCAGTTATATTAAAAAAATAAATCAAATTAATAAGACCTTCCCCAAAAGAAAAACGTGGTCTTTAAAAAGTGATTGTCCTCTCCCACCCACCTTTCCATGGCATTCATTCCCATAAATGAAAAGTATGAAAATACCACTTAAATTATCTTCTATACCCACATAAGAAACATTTGTACAATCCGTGTTTCGTGAGTGGGGGAAAAGTTCACATTCTAGCACGTGTATATTGCCAGAGCATTCAGTTAATAGAAACGCTTGTTTCTTTCCTGACGTTTCTGAAAGACAACAGCTCCTACAACAGCACAGACTATAATTCCCAAAAGAGCAGCGAGCAGCAGAAGAAACACCTTCCAACCAGTCAGAGGGCCACTGCGGAAGTTGCCAGTTGGATCATCAACATTATCTGGAAGTCAAAAAGAAGAAAAATGCAAGTTATTATGACAAAAAACACCAAGTCAGGCGTCCGACCCAAAATATGTACGAATGACACCTCATTGTAACTAGGCATAATGACTTTCTAGTCAGATGCTGATCATCCTATTGCTTTTGGCCATACGCCAGGTTATACGTTGCAATGACAGGATTTCAAGAAATCCTGTTAACACAATCCTGTAAACGTCTGTTTTAACTGAATGCTTTTATCTCCTGCCCATGCTTTTAGAGGCTTCCTGAAGCTGAAATTTTAGGGTTACGGGACAGGGAAAAACCTGACACCACCGGAATGCTCACCTATGCTCTGCAGTCATGGCCATTCTTGATTAGCAAGTGTAGGAAGGTACAAGGGGTCGTCATTGATGGTAGGTATGTGTCACCAAGGTTCCTGGCGCCTCGGTGAAGTAAGAGCCGGTATTTTCAATGGTCAGCGGCAGCTAATGCTGATTGACACTTTGCTATAGCCGATCTGGGACGGCTCTTACTGGAAGTAGTCAAACGGCTGGGTGGGTGACTACTCCCCACGTTCCAGGCAGAGTCTTGGTAGGCTTATAAAAAACAGCCATCACTGTCAGGTGGTGTGGAGTGGATTACCTCCCTCTGACAGTGGAGCCCTGGAGAGCTCGTGCTGAGGTCTTTAACCACCTCCCGACCGCCTAACGCGCCGATGCGTCCGGGAGGTGGTTGATTTGTTCCTCCTGGACGCATCGGCGCGTCATCTCGCGATACCCGAGAGCAGGCGCACGCGCTCACAGGAACAGAAGGTAAGCGAGTGGATCTCCAGCCTGCCAGCGGCGATCGCTCGCTGGCAGGCTGGAGATGTGATTTTTTTTTAACCCCTAAAAAGGTATATTAGACGCTGTTTTGATAACAGCGTCTAATATACCTACTACCTGGTCCTCTGGTGGTCCCTTTTGTTAGGATCGACCACCAGAGGACACAGGTAGGTCAGTGAAGTCGCACCAAACACTACACTCCACCCCCCACCCCCCCTGTCACTTATTAACCCCTTATAAACCCCTGATCACCCCATATAAACTCCCTGATCACCCCCCCTGTCATTGATCACCCCCCCTGTCATTGATCACCCCCCCTGTCATTGATCACCCCCCCTGTCATTGATCACCCCCCCTGTCATTGATCACCCCCCCTGTCATTGATCACCCCCCCTGTCATTGATCACCCCCCCTGTCATTGATCACCCCCCCTGTCATTGATCACCCCCCCTGTCATTGATCACCCCCCCTGTCATTGATCACCCCCCCTGTCAGGCTCCGTTCAGACGTCCGTATGATTTTTACGGATCCACAGATACATGGATCGGATCCGCAAAACACATACGGACGTCTGAATGGAGCCTTACAGGCGGGTGATCACCTATATAGATTCCCTGATCACCCCCTGTCATTGATCACCCCCCTGCAAGGCTCCATTCAGAGGTCCGTATGATTTTTACGGATACATGGATCGGATCCGCAAAACACATGCGGACGTCTGAATGGAGCCTTACCAGGGGGGTGATCAATGACAGGGGGTGATCACCCATATACACTCCCTGATCACCCCCCTGTCATTGATCACCCCCCTGTCATTGATCACCCCCCTGTCATTGATCACCCCCCTGTCATTGATCACCCCCCTGTAAGGCTCCATTCAGACGTCCGCATGTGTTTTGCGGATCCGATCCATGGATCCATGGATCCGTAAAAATCATGCGGACGTCTGAATGGAGCCTTACCAGGGGGGTGATCAATGACAGGGGGTGATCACCCATATACACTCCCTGATCACCCCCTGTCATTGATCACCCCCCTGTAAGGCTCCATTCAGACGTCCGCATGTGTTTTGCGGATCCTATCCATGGATCCGTAAAAATCATGCGGACGTCTGAATGGAGCCTTACCAGGGGGGTGATCAATGACAGGGGGTGATCACCCATATACACTCCCTGATCACCCCCTGTATATATTTTTTTTGTTTGTTTTTTCTTACTAAGTCTCATATTCCAATAACTTGTGTCAAAAAATAAAATCTCACATGCACTCGCCATACCCCTCACGGAATCCAAATGCGTAAACATTTTTAGACATTTATATTCCAGACTTCTTCTCACGCTTTAGGGCCCCTAAAAAGCCAGGGCAGTATAAATACCCCACATGTGACCCCATTTCGGGCATATTGAGTCCATGAAAGATTGAAATTTTTGTCCTAAGTTAGCGGAAAGTGAGACTTTGTGAGAAAAAAAAAAAAAAAAAAAAATAAATAAAATAAATTTCCGCTAACTTATGCAAAAAAATAAAAATTCTATGAACTCGCCAGGCCCCTCATTGAATACCTTGGGGTGTCTTCATTCCAAAGTGGGGTCACATGTGGGGTATTTATACTGCCCTGGCTTTTTAGGGGCCCGAAAGCGTGAGAAGAAGTCTGGGATCCAAATGTCTAAAAATGCCCTCCTAAAAGGAATTTGGGCACCTTTGCGCATCTAGGCTGCAGAAAAGTGTCACACATCTGGTATTGCCGTACTCAGGAGAAGTTGGGCAATGTGTTTTGGGGTGTCATTTTACATATACCCATGCTGGGTGAGAGAAATATCTTGGTCAAATGCCAACTTTGTATAAAAAAATGGGAAAAGTTGTCTTTTGCCAAGATATTTCTCTCACCCAGCATGGGTATATGTAAAATGACACCCCAAAACACATTCCCCAACTTCTCCTGAGTACGGCGATACCAGATGTGTCACACTTTTTTGCAGCCTAGGTGGGCAAAGGGGCACATATTCCAAAGTGCACCTTTCGGATTTCGCAGGCCATTTTTTACACATTTTGATTGCAAAGTTCTTCTCACACATATGGGCCCCTAAATTGCCAGGGCAGTATAACTACGCCACAAGTGACCCCATTTTGGAAAGAAGACACCCCAAGGTATTCCGTGAGGGGCATGGCGAGTTCCTAGAATTTTTTATTTTTTGTCGCAAGTTAGTGGAATATGAGACTTTGTAAGAAAAAAAAGAAAAAGAAAATAATCATCATTTTCCGCTAACTTGTGACAAAAAATAAAAAGTTCTATGAACTCACTATGCCCATCAGCGAATACCTTAGGGTGTCTACTTTCCGAAACGGGGTCATTTGTGGGGTTTTTCTACTGTTTGGGCATTGTAGAACCTCAGGAAACATGACAGGTGGTCAGAAAGTCAGAGCTGCTTCAAAAAGCGGAAATTCACATTTTTGTACCATAGTTTGTAAACGCTATAACTTTTACCCAAACCATTTTTTTTTTTGCCCAAACATTTTTTTTTCATCAAAGACATGTAGAACAATAAATTTGGTGAAAAATTTATATATGGATGTCGTTTTTTTTTGCAAAATTTTACAGCTGAAAGTGAAAAATGTCATTTTTTTGCAAAAAAATCGTTACATTTTGATTAATAACAAAAAAAGCAAAAATGTCAGCAGCAATAAAATACCACCAAATGAAAGCTCCATTAGTGAGAAGAAAAGGAGGTAAAATTCATTTGGGTGGCAAGTTGCATGACCGAGCGATAAACGGTGAAAGGAGTGTAGTGCCGAAGTGTAAAAAGTGCTCTGGTCATGAAGGGGGTTTCAGCTAGCGGGGCTGAAGTGGTTAAAGCCTGCAAGTGGACTTTGAGGCTGAGCATTCAGCCGGGTGTGAACGGACACCCAGGTGAACTTTATTTTGTTTTTGAGTGTGAGCAAGCACCAAGCCTGAAAGGTGACTGTTGTGTTATGTTATAAGTGTGAATAAACACTGAAGAGTGATTTACAACCTGGTCCTTTGCCTCTATACTGCGTCCACTAACCTGCCTACCAAAGCGAATCCCCACAATTGGTGGAGGATGGGGGCAAGTGCAGTGAGGATGGCCTGAAGGCCCAAAAATTTGTTTTTCCGGGCACGGTTGTATGTTTTACATCAAACCAGCGAGATTACAACCAGTGTCCCTTGACAAAATGGAAGCAGTCGTGAAAGCCCTTGTGGAGGCTAACTTGCAGCAGCGGGAGGCTAATAAGCAGCAGCAGGAAACCAACCAGCTGCTAATGTAGCATGTGATGGCTTTACAAGCAGCAGGAGCGTCCCAGAACGTCCACGATGCCCAGAAAGCGGTCCGTGCGGTGATCCCTAAGATGACCCCCTCGGACGACGTTGAGACCTATTGGGCGGTGTTCGAAAAAGGTGGCCGTGAGGGAGAGCTACCCCGAGATCAATGGGCTGAGGTAGTCGCTCTGTTCCTGGCATCTGGACCCCAGCAGGTGTTTTGCGACTTACCGGATGATCAAGCGGCCAATTACACAACAGTAAAGGGTAAGATTTTGGCAAGACTGGGGGTGAATGTGTTGGTCCGGGCCCAGCAGGTGCATCAGTGGGAGCTTAACCCGGCTGAACCTGCGAGACCTCAGTATTATGATCTGTTACACCAGTTGCAAAAATGGCTGCAGCCTGACGTCCCAAGTTCCACTGCTATGCTGGACCATCTATCGGCTGATGTATTCTGGAGGGCTTTGCCGTACCCTCTCCAGCACTGGATTGGCCAGGTGTCTCCTGGTAATGCCCTTGAGATGGTCGACATGGTGGAGCGCTATGAGGCTACCAGGAATCTACAGGGGGGGGGGGGGCAGTCAAACCCTGGAAATCTCCACCCCAGACCCGGCAGCTGGTGCCAGCAAAACCCGCCCGGGATATACCTCCTGCAGAACCAGCTCCGATGGTCTGCTGGTCATGTCAGGAGCCTGGCCACATAAAGGCCGACTGTCCCTATTGGACCAAACCCATGGATACTAACTATGGCTACCGCCACTCATTGTATGCCAGGAAGCTGTGTGCAACAGGTACCCCCGAGACTATAGACAATAGCCACCTGTGCCAGTCTGGTGTCCCTGTAAGAGCTGCCCGCCAAGTATACTGGCCGAAAAGTCAGGGTCATGTGCATCCATGGAGACTTAAAGGACTATCCCACCGCCCTGGTGTCTGTCCACGGTGGTTGGCAGGTGGACTCACGAGGTGGCCGTCTCCACCAATTTACATTATAAACTTATAATTGGGAGAGACTTCCCGGATTTCCTGGCACTGTGGCCTGATACAAAAGTTACCGATATCCATGAGACAGGTGCAACCCCAGTAGAGTGGCCTTGCTCAGGGGGGAAACTGGAACCCTGGGAAACAGACCTAAAAGCCAGCAGTAGGGATGGCCAGCCACTGCGGTGGAAGAGGGGGAGGCAACCCTGCTGAGTGTAATGATGGGAGACGCAGAGGATTTGCTGCCAGGTCCCGAGTTGGCAGACCTCAACGTCTCTTCGGTACAGCACAGCACCGGGACCCAACACTATCTCGGGCTTGAGAAAATGTTGTAATAGTTGATGGCAAATCTCAACAACCGGGGGCAAAGTCTATGTTTCCCCGTTTTGTGGTTCATCAGAAGATGCTGTATCGGGTAAACCAACTACAGGGTGAGCATATCACAAGCTCATGTTGGAGCTAACCCATCAACATGTTCTTGGGGAACACCTGGAAAGGCAGAAGACGCAGGACCGGATTCTACAGCGGTTTTACTGGCTCAGTGTGTTCAGAGAGGTGGAAAAATATTGCAAGTCTTGCCCAACCTGCCAGATAACTAGCCCCCAGCCACATTTCTGTAGTCCCCTGGTACCTCTCCCGATTATTGAGGTTCCGTTCAAGCGAATCGCTATGGATCTCATAGGCCCAGGTCCGCTAGAGGGCACCAACACATCTTGGTCATCCGAGACTATGCCACTCGGTACCAAGAGGCGGTGCCCCTGCGACATACATGGGCCAAACTCATAGCTAAGGAATTAATGGAGATGTTCTCCCGAGTGGGACTACCTAAAGAGGTTCTGACCGACCCGGGGACCCCTTTTGTGTCAAAGGTCATGAGGGAACTCTGTAAGTTACTGCACATAAAACCGCTACGGACGTCAGTTTATCAAACGGACGGCCTGGTAGAGAGGTTTAATCAAACATTAAAAAACATGTTAAAGAGAGTGGTGTCTAAGGATGGGAGTGATTGGGACCTTCTTCTGCCCCATCTCATGTTCGCAGTGCAAGAGGTGCCCCAGGCCTCTACTGGGTTCTTGCCCTTCGAACTGCTATATGGCTGACATCCCCACTGTCTCTTGGACATAGCCAAAAGAGGCGTGGGAACAACAACAACCCACACAGTATAAAAGTGAAATTGACTGTCACTCAGATGTAAGAGCGGATGGAGACAGTGTTGCCGCTTGTTAGGGAACATATGGAGGCAGCCCAACGAGCCCAGAGTAGGGTCTATAATCGGCAGGCTCGGGTCCTTAACCCGGGAGATAAGGTTTTGGGTCTGGTAGACGGTGGACAGTAAATTCCTGGCTAGGTGGCAGGGACCCTACGAAGTACTTGAAAAAGTTGGTGAGGTAACCTACAAGGTACACCAGTCAGGAGCAGGTGTACTATGTGAATTTACTTAAACCTTGAAAAGATAGGGAAACCTGTACAGAAAACAGACCACGGCCGGGTTTTCTAGGGGGAAGAGTTTCCAGCCCCATGGTCTGATACAAGGGAAGCAGTTACAACAGTGAAGATTGCTGACAGCCTTTCCTCTAAACAGACTCAGGAGGCCAGGGAGTTCGTCAGCAGGAATATGGATGTGTTCTCGGACCTCCATGGACGCACTTCTACCATCCAACATGACATTGTCACTTAGCCTCCAGCCAGAGTCCGGTTGAAACCATACCGGGTACCCGAGTCTCGGCAACAAGCCATCTCGGAAGAAGTGCAGCTAATGCTACAACTAGACGTCATTGAGGAGTGAATGGGCTAGTCCGATAGTCTTAATAGCCAAGCCTGATGGGACGCTACAGGTTCTGTAACAATTTCCACAAACTAAATGAGATTTAAAAATTTGATGCGTATCCCATGCCTCGGGTGGATGAGCTTATTGAGAGGTTAGACCAAGCCTGGTATTTTTGTTTTGGACCTCACCAAAGGGTACTGGAAGGTACCCTTGACGGACGCTGCCAAAGATAAAAAAACTGCCTTCATCACACCCAAGGGGCTGCACCAATATAAGGTGCTACCCTTTGGTCTGCATGGTGCACCTGCCACTTTTCAACGGCTTCGTCCACATCGTCGGTACGCTTTGGCTTACCTGGACGGTATTGTCATTCACAGCACTAACTGGGAAAGTCACCTACCAAAAGTACAGGCTATAGGGGACTCCCTTCGAAAGGCTGGACTAAAAGTTAACCCCCCCCCCCCCCTCCTCTAACCTTCTGTGTGAGAAGGTTAGAGGAGACAAAATACCTGGGGTACATCATTGGGCGTTGAGTCATCAAACCCCAAGTGAACAAAATAGAGGCGATACAGAATTGGCCCCGACCTGTCACTGCTAGGCAAGTAAAGTCGTTCCTGGAAATGGTGGGATATGAGGTTTGTCCCCCATTTTGCTACAGTGGCCGCATGGTTGACAGCGCTCTTGAAGGGACGCAAGTCAGTGATGGTCCACTGGGATGATCAGGCAGAAGAGGCAATCTCCGTTTTGAAGTTGGCCCTGTGTGGGTCCCCGGTTTTGGCAACACCCGACTTCTAAAAAGGGAGTTTATAGTACAGTCCAATGCCTCCGAAGTAGGCCTCGGTGCTGTACTGTCTCGCATCCCGTTGTCTTCCTCAGCCGTAAGCTTACCCCAGCCAAGACCAGGTACAGTAGTACAGTATAGTGGAGAGAGAGAGTGCCTGCTATCAAGTGGGCACTCGAGTCTCTCCGCTATTATTTGGTGGGGCGGGGGGACACTTCCGTCTGGTGACCGACCACTCCCCTCTCAAATGGGTGAGCCAGGCCAAGGACAAATGCCCGGGTCACCCAATGGTTTCTCAGTTGAACACAGGGCAGGCCAGTTACAGGGAAAAGCGGATGCCCTGTCCCAGGTACACTGTTTGACATGTGTTCACCCCCTCAGGGTTGAACAAAGGGGGAAGGTACAAGGCGTCATCATTTGTGGTAGGTACGTGTCACCGAGGTTCCTGGCCTCGGTGAAGAAAGAGCCGGTATTTTCAGGTGTCAACGGCAGCTAATGCCGATTGACACTTTTCTATTTAGTATGGCTGTAAATAGCTAATCCGGGACAGCTCTTACTGGGAGTAGTCAGTGCTGGGTGGGTGACTACTCCCCACGTTCCAGGCTGGGTCTTGGCAGGCTTATAGAAAACAGCCATCACTGGAGATCTCTGTGCTGACGTCTGAAGACCGTGTGTCAGGTGAGCAGGCCCCCTTAAAGCCTGCAAGTGGACTTTGAGGCTGAGCATTCAGCCGGGTGTGAACTGACACCCATGATACCAGGTGAACTTTATTTTGTTTCTGTGTGTGAACAAGCACCAAGCCTGAAAAGGTGACTGTTGTGTTATGTTATAAGTGTGAATAAACACTGAAGAGTGATTTACAACCTGGTCCTTTGCCTCTATACTGCGTCCGCTAACCTGCCTACCAAAGAGAATCCCCACATTGGTAAATTCATGCTCAGTCCTACACATTTTCTTGCATGCTAGCTGAAATTTTTGAAGCAGTAAATATCTCATCTAGCTAAAACTGAAGAGTTATCTGGTATTATGTACTCAGATGAAGGTGGCCACACATTATATTATACTCTTCTATGAGTGATAAAGGCAATATATACACACACACCAGTCTTAAAAGGATATTTCATTTTTCAGAATTTATGTAGTAGGTCATTCTTGGACAACCATTTGAAGAACTACCATGTTAAACTTAAAATTGATTCCCAAAAGTGACTTATAATATTGATGGCCTATCAGTGGGGATCCAACTCACCGCCCTTCAAAAACCTGAGGGTGCCCCTGCAGATCTAACATTGATAGTATAGCCTAAGGGTAGGCTATCAGTTTTAAAAGGCTGGTTAACTTCTTTAACGGTATGGTCCCACATGTAGACATTCATCTTAACAGGGTTCGCACAAGTCCCTGCACATGCTGCAGAAACACTTCTAGTCAGCCGGTACTTATGCTGCTAAAATATCCTGTTCAAACATACAGAGATCTGTTTTACCAGTAAGAGCAATAAGCAGACTTGGTTTAGTCTCACCATCGTTACTGGTTAACAAGGCTTAATAAGTTATCAGCTAAGTGGGAAGGTGCACAGCAGTATTGGTGGGAACAACTATGTCCATTGTTTCACATAATTTGTGGATCTATAGCCCTTTCCTAGATCTATTAGACCTAGTGATCACACAGGCTATTATCAGGAGGAAAGCGTTCTATTACAGCAATCGCATGCTTGTTAACGGAGGAGACCTCTGTTATTACATGCAGCAATCTCCTCCACAGCATGGGGATGAGTGTTCGTTATGCCATCGCTCATCCCCATGCTATTTGGTTGTTTGCCGCTGGCAAATAATTATCTTTAGCATACTGCAAGATCACGATTGCCCGATAAATGTGCGATTGCTCAGTGGCAGTATTACACTGCCAGATCAATGCTAACGAGCGTTACTACAAACGCTTGTTAGCGATCATCTAGCAGTGTAATACAGCCTTTAGGGTCCAGGAAGAGAAAAAAAATACTGAAACACTATTTGGATGGATAGCAGCATTTGGAGTCTATGGTGCTATGAATACATTTACTGTTACAAATATCAGTTAGGAGTAAAGGACATTAGAAAGCCACACACCTTTTGGAGACTTCAGCAGGCTTACACTGGGCTCGATTTTTGTCCAGTCAATATTTTCGTCATCTGGCGAGTGCTCAACCATAAGCTGGTACAACTTCATAGAAATAATGTCATGATTATCTAGAACACAAAAAATAAATAAAAAAAATGATATACACAGACATTAGATTTATTAATAAGGTCTAAAATAAAAACTGTTTGTGTTCCTCACATCAACCAATCACAGCAGAACTTTCATTTGACCAGAGCAGTTTAAAGAGGCTCTCTCAACCGGATCACCTCTATTAAACCAAGCACATAGCCTGCTAGGGGTGATCCTGAAGTTTAAAATGATACCTTCCTTCCTGTAAGCACCATGGTTGTTGATAAAATCATACTTTTCTTTTAGATAGTTTTGATCAATGAGGTTCCTTGTTCTTTTATTGCTCTTTACTTGCTAACAGATCAAAAATCAGATCTAACCTGATAAATCTCCAGTTGCTGCAGATGCTCCAAAAAAGTACCCTGTTGGTAATCGAACACCAGAAATATCCACACAATTCTTCCATTCATTTTTACCTTCAATGTCTGTCATTACCTTCAGGAAAATATGACACATTAGCATACAGAATGATCATTATCTGTAATACACTATAGAAAGTGGAACACTACAACATACAAGCAATGTCATGTACTAAACATGTTCAGTGGCGACTGAAAGACGTGCAGCCACCCACAGCTGCCTATTACATACTACTACATATACATTTCTTACCGTAAGACGTCCACGAGAGTATCGAACGGCTACAAAAGTGTCATGGTTACTATTGCGAACATCAGCTGTACAGCCCGCTAATTCCACCGTTTGCCCGTCTTTACCATGGTCATACTCCAAGGAGCCGTTGTTTACCATGACCGAGATATATGGAAAGACACGCTGAAAAGAGAAAACTTGGGGTAAGTAATGAAAAGAGGAAATGGCAACCCGCCACAGTCCCTTACAACAGCTGAAGTGCCAGGAACCAATGTTTGTACAGTCCTGATCAAAAGTTTAAGACCACTTGAAAAATGGAAAGAAAAAATAATCATATTTTACATTGTTGGATCTTAACAAGGTTCCAAGTAGAGCTTCAACATGCAACAAGAAGAAATGAGAGTGAGACAAAACATATTTTGAGCATTCAATTAATTGAAAATAATCATTAAACTGAAACAGGCTGTTTTTCAGCTGATCCAAATTTTAGGACCACATGCCTTTAAAAGGCCAAATCTGTGCAAAGATGTGGATTCATTGTCATTTTCTGTCAGGTAGTCACACGTTGTGATGGCAAAGGCAAAAAAACTCTCCCTATTTGAACGTGGTCGGGTTGTTGAACTTCATAAGCAGGGTCTCTCACAGCACGCCATCGCTGCTGAGGTGGGACTCAGTAAGACAGTCATTTGGAATTTCTTAAATGATTCTGAGGGTTATGGAACAAAAAAGTCAAGTGGAAGACCCAAAAAAAATAATGTCATCAGCACTGAGCCAGAGGATCCAATTGGCTGTCCGTCAAGACACTGGACGATCCTTGACCCAAATTAAGGCCCTTACTGGTGCTGACTACAGCCCCATAACCATCAGACAGCATCTGAGACTGAAGAGCTTCAAAAACAAAAAACGTCTTCAAAGACCTCGTCTCCTTGAATGCCACAGAACTGCTCGTTTGAACTTTGCAAGAGAGCACCAAACATGGGACATTCAAAAATGGAAGAAAGTTTTATTCTCCGATGAGAAAAAAAATCTAACCTTGATGGTCCTGATGGTTTCCAACGTTACTGGCATGACAAGGAGATCCCACCTGAGATGTTTTCTACATGCCATAGTGGAGGGGGCGCCATAATGGTCTGGGGTGCTTTTTCCTTCAGTGGAACAATGGAGCTTCAGGAAGGGCAGGAGCGTCAAACGGCCACTGGCTATGTCCAGATGTTGTACAGAGCATTCCTCATGACTGAGGGCCCTCGTCTGTGTGGTAATGACTGGGTTTTTCAACAGGACAACGCTACAGTACACAATGCCCGCAGGACAAGGGACTTCTTCCAGGAGAATGACATCACTCTTTTGGCCCATCCTGCATGTTCCCCTGATCTAAATCCAATTGAGAACCTTTGGGGATGGATGGCAAGGGAAGTTTACAAAAATGGACAACAGTTCCAGACAGTAGATGGCCTTCGTGCGGCCGTCTTCACCACTCGGAGAAATGTTCCCACTAACCTCATAGAAACGCTTGCATCAAGCATGCCGAAACGAATTTAGGAAGTGATAAACAATAACGGCGGAGCTACTCATTACTGAGTTCATGTTTGGAAGTGGGATTTCTGTTTTGGGGGGGGTTAGTTTTTTTTTTTTGGAGGTGTGGTCCTAAACTTTTGATCAGCTGAAAAACAGCCCGTTTCAGTTTATTTGTTGTTTTCATTAAATTGAATGCTCAAAAAATGTTTTGTCTCACTCTCATTTCTTCTTGCTGCATGTTGAAGCTCTACTTGGAACCTTGTTAAGATCCAGCCATGCTAAGGGCTCTTTCACACCTGCGTTATAGTCTTCCGGCATAGAGTTCCGTCGTCGGGGCTCTATGCCGGAAGAATACTGATCAGGATTTTCCTAATGCATTCTGAATGGACAGTCCGTCCTTCAGGATGCATCAGGATGTCTTCCGTTCCGGAACGGAACGTTTTTTGGCCGCAGCAAATAGTGCAGCATGCTGCGCTTTTTGCTCCGGCCAAAAATCCGGAACACTTGCCGCAAGCCCGGATCCGGAATGAATGCCCATTGAAAGGCATTGATCCGGATCCGGCCTTAAGCTAAACGTCGTTTCGGCGCATTGCCGGATGCGACGTTTAGCTTTTTCTCAATGGTTACCATGGCTGCCGGGACGCTAAAGTCCTGGCAGCCATGGTAAACTGTAGTGGGGAGCGGGGAGCAGCATACTTACCATCCGTGCGGCTCCCGGGGCGCTCCAGAGTGACGTCAGGGCGCCCCAGGCGCATGGATGACGTGATCGCATGGATCACATGATCCATGCGCATGGGGCGCTCTGACGTCACTCTGGAGCGCCCCGGGAGCCGCGCGGACTGTAAGTATGCTGCTCCCCCGCTCCCCACTACTACTATGGCAACCAGGACTTTAATAGCGTCCTGGGTGCCATAGTAACACTGAAAGCATTTTGAAGACGGATCCGTCTTCAAATGCTTTCAGTACACTTGCGTTTTTCCGGATCCCGCGTGTAATTCCGGCAAGTGGAGTACACGCCGGATCCGGACAACGCAAGTGTGAAAGAGGCCTAAATATGATGTTTTGCCATTTTTCAAGTGGTCTTACATATTGATACAGTCCTGATCAAAAGTTTAAGTCCAGGGGAAAAAAAAAAAAAAAGAGAGTTGTCCAAGTAACCTATAGAAGACATCCTAAACTCCCTTCTTACTTCCAAGCCATCCTGCCCTCCTACCACTGACTGTATACAAAGCTGATATGGTGACGTGCAGGTACATGGCACACGGCCACTGTTGCTAAACACCATTCTTGATGGTCTTGTGCCAGCCATAAACCACTGAGGACAGTGACTGCCTGCAGTGGTGACGTTCCATATACCTGAAGTGGGGGAGCAGCAGAGAGAATGGCAAAGGAGAAAGACAGGATGATTTCTTAAGGCATTTAGTGGCATGGGGGCCCCATTTGAGATAACTTGGACAACCCCTTTAATAGATGGCTTTAATCATATGCAATGCAAAGGGTGCAATCGGCAATAAATCACACACAAAGTATTCTTAGTGTCTGTTACCCTACTATTACTCTAAACCAGGAGTCCATAACCCGTGGCTCTCGGCTATCTGCTAGACCCGAACATTTGTGGCAAGTCTACCAGACTAGCAATACATTTTTCTGTGGTGCATGGGAAGGTGGAGAGGAGAAGGAACTGTGAAAGGCTGTGAAGAAGCAGCGGCTGCCTCCCCCGTTTGCGTGCGACATCACTGCAGCCAGTGGAGTCTGTTACCTTACCAGGCTCCCTTCTGCTGGGTATGTCCATAGTCCATGACAAGGAGAAAAAAAAATTAAAAATGGCTCTCACCACTCCTGCCTTCCTCCATGATCTCCTCCAATAAGGTTGTGTAGTGGGGACAGATCATAAAAACATGAAAAAGGGCAGGTAATGGGTTGAGTAAGAAACTAGGTTTATATTTAAAGACTCAAAAAGACATTTAGGAGGTGGTCCGGCAAGGTGTCAGAATTAAAAAAAAAAAAAAAAAAAACACTGTCACAGACCATTCCTGCACACATCACCATGGAGGCTGGCAACAGAGACAAGCATGTACCGGTATATGGCACCCAAGTGTTTTAATTTTTTTTTTTTATGCCGACACCATACCTGCCCACCTTTTTATTAGGTACTAGAAACACCTTTAATACCACATGTGTCACACACAACTTAATTAGATCCTTTAAATCAGCATATGACACCATTATTTACAAGCCAGTCAGTAAAGTAGAATTCAGATTGCGACATGCTTGTGTCCTAACCTGTTTGGCTGCATGTTCTATTTACTACAGTAGGAGGAGATGTTCCATCAGGACAACCCCTTCTCTAGCAGACCGACCGATTATCAGCGTATATTAAACCCCAGGGAAATCGTCAGAAACCCATGGGTGGCACAAATTTCCTCTGCAGCATGGTGAAAGGCGGGTAATATCTTTTACAAGCAGAAAATTTCACCCTCCTCCTCTAGGACGTCTATAACCCCCCCGGCTGAGAGTAGGAAAGTTTTGGTAGGGCCATCTTCTCCTTCCACGCAGCATACTACCTGTATTGCTCCATTTCCCACTGGCTAAATAAACCAGTCTTAAAACGTAATGATCTTTGGTTTATACATCACCAACACTAGCACTCACCTCTGTGGTTTCATCATTGGGATATGTATCTACAAATACCGCCAAGCCATGGAACTTGTCTTGATTTCCAAACACCGGCCCTTAAGAAATGCATTACAAACGTTAGGTCATTAATAAGCAGTAAGTGAATAGAACAGCTAAACCAGCGCCAACCAAGTGTCACCTGGCTGTAGACGATCCCTCGCATACCACAGAGCAAAGCCGTCTCCATGAAGGTTCTTTTTCCCAGCACCATGGATCCGGAAATGTACATGCATCTCCCAGTCCTTCAAGAAACAAGGCTAAAAGAAGACCATTATTTCTACCATCAGCTAAACACAATGCAACCCAGTTATAAGCAGCTATACAATAAGACAAAAAAAAACTCACCATACTATTCCAGATATATCCCTCCTTGCTCCGCTCATCTGGTGTCAGGCGCACATACTGGCTTGTTAGCATTGTACTGCCCATGAAATCCCATAGCGGCATTGTGCTGGAGCCCACCCCTACAAAACAAAAAAAGACAAGATGATGTAAGGGTCCATTCACACGTCCGCAGTGTTTTGCGAATCCGCAAAACACCGGGCCAGAACCCCAATAGAAATGCCTATTCTTGTCCGCAGCTGCGGTAAAACTACAACTCCCAAGATGCACACTTGCTTGGCTGTTCTCAGATTTCCATAGAAATGAAAGAAGCATGCTGGGAGTTGGAGTTTCACCACAGCTGGAGTGACAGAGGTTAGCCATCACTGCCATAGACTATCATTACAAAAAATGTTGCGCGACATCCACTTTCATTCCCCACATAATAATTCTGGAGCATCTATTCGTATGACTATGTTGTACTATTCCTGTTATGGATGAATTACTACCAGGTCCAGTCCCTGCACAGTATGACACTATCCAATCAGGGTCAGTCTAACAGGTGTGGTTGCCACAGAAATGGGCACAGTGGATATGCCATAAATGTCTATGCCCCTTTAAATTGTAAAGGGAAGGCATCAAAGACTGACAGTTTCTTTGAATTTATACCAGTACATATACCAACTGGAGCTCACACAATAGGATAACATTTCTTATAAATATCAATGGGAAAAACAGAACTGGATCGCACATCCACAATGCTATGCTTAGAGCTAATTAACCTCGCTTCTCAGTGCCATATTAAAGTGTACAGCCCCCCATACTACATGCTGTACAAGAGGCATTAGTGTACATTTTGATCAAAAAGCATAAGCCCACTCACCACGACAAGGTTACCTCTCTGACGACAAATAGGCACCTACTCTGGGACCTACTCTGACAAATAGGCGCAGCACAGTGCGGTGACAAAGCAGCACTCCCCTAGTAGTTCCTGATAGCAGTGGACATGTTTTGTTAGACAACTGTTCAGATGGTGCAGTACTGCGTGGTGGCCTTTGTTTTTGTGGTGGTGTGCTGGTGGGTCAGTGGGACCCAGTGCCATGGGTGGCATTGTCAGATAGCAGAGCTGCTGTTTAACTCCTGGGTCCTGCCGCCTACTAGGGCAGTACCGCTTTGTCACCACACTGTGCTGCGCCCATTTGTCAGAGTAGGTCCCACTCTGAGAGGCAACCTTGGCGTGGTGAGTGGGCTTATACCTTTTGATCAAAATGTACACTAATGCCTTTTGTACAGCATGAAGTATGGGGGGCCGTACACTTCAATATGGCGCTGAGAAGCGAGGTTAATTAGATCTAAGCATAACATTGTGGATGTGCGATTCAGTTCTGTTTCTCCCCTTGATATATAACATTTCCTGTAAGACTGGCCATACACATTATGGTCAAACACTCCTATGGCTGACAACCTCTCCCAACTCTTTCATACGTATGCATGTGTCCTGAAGAGTGACTGACACTTGACAGTGGCTTATTTCCACAAGAACAAAATCCAAGTACCCAATCCTTATCTTTTCTAAAATTATGGGAAGAGTCAGGAGGCCTCCAAACATTAGATGGCCGGCAGGTTCTGATGTATATGGCCAGCTTTAGATGCCAGGGGTTTATGACCGCTCTATTGTACTGCTGAAGGTCTAGATTCTGCAGCAGGATAAGGCTCCATTCACACGTCCAAGTGTTTTGCGGTCTGAAAATTGCGGAGCCGCAAACACCGGCTGTGTGCGTTCCACATTTTGCGGACTGCACTATAATAGAAATGCCTTTTCTTGTCCGTGGCTGCGGACAAGAATAGGACATGTTCTAGTTTTTTGCGGGGCTGCGGCACAGGAGCGCGGACGCGGACAGCACACAGTGTGCTGTTCGCATCTTTTGCAGCCCCACAGAAAATGAATGGGTCCGTACCAGTTCCGCAAAATTGCGGAACGAATGCAGACCCATAAGGCGGAAATGTGATGGACCGTAATGGTGGATTTACACCTGCACATATTCAGGCAGACTATTGGGGAACGTTCCTGTGAAGGCTGGTTCCTGAAACGCTCTTCATCGGGCGATACTGGCGTTCGTGCAGACACCTAATTATCGTTTCTGGTCAGCAGATTGTGCCATGCATGACTGAATCACAGTCGCCATCCAATCTGCATTTTTTGCGGATCAGATGTGGACCTATTGATTTCAGTGTCCGTATCCGCGTGTCTGTTCCGCTGGCCTGCGAAAAAAGACAGAACATGTCCTATTCTTGTCCATTTTGCGGACAAGAATAGGCATTTTTAACATACGGAGAGATGTGCAGGACGGCAAAATTGGGGACACACATGGCCGGTATCCATGTTTTGCAGATCCGCAACTTGCGGACCCCAAAACGGATACAGTTGTGTGAATGGGCCCTTAAACAGCACTCTGCAGCTGTATGAGGATGAGGTATTGCGATAGCGACCGCTCGTCCTCATGCTGTGGAGAAGACATGCAGAGCTTCACCTCCACTGAACAAGCAGCGGACTGTCGGGAAGGAACGCTTCCTGCTCCTCTGTATGTGGAAACCCACCATAACACTAGCCACACAGATACAGCTTTGTATGCAGCTCCCTTGCCTTTAGGGGAGAGCTTGTACTTTATCACTGACCAAAGTTTAAATAACCTTTAATATTTTTCCTGTCAATTGATTGTCATTCATTTCAGCTGCCACAAAGCACACACCCTTCACGGTATACAGACAATACAGTAAAGGGTGTATTAGACGGGTGTTCATCTGGCAGTCTACTAAATGCTCGGTCATGCTGTCTAATAGTGATCTGCCGCCGACATGGGGACGAGCGATGGCATAGTGATCACTTCTCCCCATGTTGCGGAGGACTTCGCTGCATGCAATAGTAGTGGTCTACTCCGCTGGCTATCTGCCAAACAACTAGCAGCATCAGGGTGTCCAATACACCCTTAACAGTGGCTTAACCCCTTGAGTACCGGAGGATTTCTCATTTTTGTGTTTTTCCTTCCAGGAGCCATAATTGTTTCCGTTCACATAACCGTATGAGTGCTTGATTTTTACAGGAAAAGTTGAACTTGCTAATGGCACCATTCACTATTGCATATAAGGAAGTGGGAAGCTGGAAAAAAAAAAAATCCAAATGGGATAGAGATGGGAAAAAAAAAAGGCAAGCCCACCACAGTTTTAGGCCCCTTTTAGACGAGCGAGTTTTCCACGCGGGTGCAATCGCATAGTGCCCGCACTGAAGCCAGACCCATTCATTTCAATGGGTCTGTGTACAGGAGAGTTGGTTATCACTTCTATGTTGCATGAAAATCGTAGCATGTTCTATATTCTGCGTTTTTCACGCAGCTCTGGCCCCATAGAAGTGAATGGGGCTTCAGTGAAAAACGCATCGTATTCGCAAGTGCGGATGAGATGCGTTTTTCACTCATGGTTACTAGGAGATGTTGTTTGTAAACCTTCAGTTTTTTATCACACGCGTGAAAAATGCATCAAACCGCATTGCACCCGCGTGGAAAAAACTAAACGCAATCGCAAACAAAACTGACTGAACTTGCTTGCGAAATGGTGCAAGTTTTCCTGAACGCATCCGGACCTAATCCGCATCGTTAGTGTGCAAGAGGTCTTAGGGTTTTGTCTCGGCAGTGGTCCCTATACTCTCTGGGTCAGTACGATTACAACCATACCACATTTATATAGTTTTTCTTGCATTTAATACTGGAAAAAAAAAAATCTAACTTTGAAAATAATTTTTTTTCTTTTTATTACCATATTCAGACCCCGTAACCTTTTTTTTTTTTTTTTTTAACTCGTTTTATTGAAGTTTGACAGAAGGCAGCCCACGCAGGGGAGTTCCAGGCTTCATGTTGCATTACACAGGAGCAGCATAAAGAGCATAGGCGGCACCACTTAAAAGAAGCAATCACATCAGAATGAGCATAACATCGTGTTCCATAACGTACTGTGCAGACAATTATTACATTGCCACATAACCTACACAGAGTGCATATGCATGGGTTGCAAGGTCTGAGACGACCACTCCCCCCACACCTTCTGGAAGTAACCTTTTTATAGTTATAGTCACATCTACAGAGCTGTGTGAAGGCGCATTTTTTGCGGTGTGATGTGTAGTTTGGGGTGTATATGACTTTTCATCACATTTTATTTAATTTTTTATTTTTTTTGTAAGGGAAGTGATGAAAAATTGGCGATCTAGTCATTTAATTTTTTTTCTGTTAAACCCTTCATTGTGTGGGATAAATATAATTTTTTTTATATTTTAACGGTTCAGGGATTTTGAGACACGACGATGCCTATGATGTTTTTATTGTTTATTTTAATTCTGGGAAAATTTATATATATATTTTTTTAAACATATATATATATAGGAGGCTAGAACATGCACTCTTCAGATCACTTTTAGCTTACACTGTAATTCAATACACCTACAACATAAGCTCCACCTGCAGGCCTCCATAGGAAGTACAGCTCTGCTACCATGGGTCTCTTCAGAGCAAAGGAACGGCAGTGCAGGCTTCCGGGTTTTTGGCATTTTCAGGTCGTGGTCACCAGTTGCAGACATTAGCCCCAGACCTCTGCTGTTTGACCCAGAGGGTATGGCAGCCACGTGAGCCATATTTAATACCCCCCTATATGTTCGGTGCTGGGACTCAATGGGCCATAATGGTAAAAACACCCTGTAAACACTGTGCAATCTAGCAGCGGTGGCCGTGCCTGCACACTATAGGAATAAGCGTCAGCCTCTCTGGTGGTGGGGACTACAGGAGTGAGCATAGGCCGATGCTTTTATCTATAGTTTGCAAGCACGACGACCAATGCTGTATTGCAGGGTGGCCGTAACCATGGAAACGAGCACTGTATACTGTGATGGAAAAATTAATCCAGCCAGCAAAGGAAGCAATATGGACAATCACAATACATTAGTAAGTGCCTTGTAGTAACTTAATCTAAGGCTCCATTCACATGTCCGCAATGTGTTTTACAGATCCACAAAACACAGAAAGCGGTAATGTGCGTTCCGCATTTTGCAGACCGCACATTGCCGGCACTAATAGAATATGCCTGTTCTTGTCCGCAATTGCGGACAAGAATAGGACATGTTCTACTTTTTTGCGGAACGGAAGTGCAGACCTGGAAGTGCGGATCCGCAATTCCGTGTCCGGGCAGTACATCGTGCTGCCCCATAGGAATGAATGGGTCTGCAAAAAGCGGAACGAACTTGTGGACGTGTGAATGGACCCTAACTTTAACCATTCTGGAAGAGAAAAATCAGAACGCCTTTCACACGACTGCACTCAGTCCGGGAAACGTGGTCCATGTGTCAGCTGCATCTCCTGGACCAACCTCTGCTCCTCTGACCTGGACTGACCATTATATTCTCTTACGACACAGTCAGGTCGGGGTTAGATGTGGCTGACACACGGACAGCGTTTCCTGGACCGATCACGGTCGTGTGAATCAGCTCTTAGTCGTACAGGAGAAAGGGCTTTGAAGGACAGGGAGGGGGGCTAATAGGCCTCCTTTTGCACCAAAATTGCACCACAGTTCTGGTGTAAAATTGTGTCTCCCAGTAAGACAATAGTACAGAGTCAGAGAGGTGTCGATCCCTGCACCAGATCTGTCGTCACCTAATACCTGCCACTAAAATGACACACAAGACACCATTTACAACGTGAGCTACAACTGTTTTTGGTGTAAAAAGGAGAAATACCCCAACTTTTTTTTTTACACCTGTACAATATTTTGTCCCACGGGCATTTTTGTGCTGAGCACTCTACTTGGGAGCAGTGAGAGAATGATGGGGTTTGTACTCCAGACCCCCAGAATGCCAGCGGTGCTCATGAGCCTCATCACCTTCTCCGCCAAGATCGGTGTCAAAAGCCAGTCTTTGTAAATGGCCCCCAGAAATTGGTAAGGAGGTGTTGTCATGGGGCATGGTGCCTGCTACACCTTCTCATAACTTCCTAAACTGTCTGTGAGAAACAGAGGACTTGTTTTCCCCGATTTTGGCTGCTATGGGGCACAAACGGCTCCCAACTCTTCAGATTCTACCTGCTTCAGGTGAAGGCTGTCTACCGTAAGTGACACGGGCAGGGGTGAGTGCCCGCTGGTCTCTTACCCTGGTACGGCTTGATAAGCGAATGCTCCCGCTTCATGTGTTCACTGTTGCCATCTGTAAGGTCGGCGGCGGCACTGCCTGACAGGAACCCCAGGAGCAGTGACTGGAGAAGCAGCAGGACAGGGCTCCACACCGCGGCCATCATTACCAGCTCTGGCACAGCAGCCTTCCCTGCTTCCTACAACGTCACTTCCGCCGTTCTCCTTGCCCACACTGGGAGTTTTCTACCGCGCCTGTATAATACAGCCAGGACTGTGACTGCCCCTCGGTGACCGTTAACCTATGTGCTGAGAGGCCCGCGGGGCCCATAACGGCGCTTAATGACCAAGCCCTGAACCTTCAGCTGTAGATTAACCATTTTAAAAATGGCTTATAGAGTAACTGGGGGCCTATCAAGCAAGCTACTCCATCTTTTGGCAAGGGAGTTATTAAGCTTTATTTGACGTCCGGGAGGATGGAGCCATGTTTTTTGGAGATATTTCTAGTAGTTTCCCTTTTAAAAGTTGGTCTCCAAAAAAATGGCGCCGTCAGTAAATACTTTCATGTCTTGGGGACCGTTCGCCAGAGGATCACTTTGCTCTCTAGCGACGGATCAACAAATCCTTTATGGTTGGTTGTCTCGCCGCTAGCCAATCGGAAAAGCGCAAGTAATCACTTTGAACCAATTGAAATGTTTGCCTTTTGCTGAAGCAACTAATAAAACGCGGTTGGACTTCTTGCGGATCTGCCTCACTTGTCACTGGTTTTTAACAACATTCTGACTCAGTGACATTGGTCATGCCACATGACCACAAAGTAATGTAATGCGTATACATTGTATACAAAAAATATACTTTAAACGGATGCCTCTTCCGTCACCATAGAGTTCCACTGTAAAAAATATTTAAAAAAATTGTCAGAATATGCAGGATGGAATAGCATCCTTTCCCCCCCCCCCCAACGTATACATTAACCGTAGGGCAAAGCTGTAATGTGAACCCAGCCTTAGAATATGCAAAGAAAAAAGGGGTCAGTCAGCACATCCCAATATCCAGGTGCGCGTTGCCATGGCTTTATTTTTTCAGCCTTAGGCCAAATGCACTACAGTAATACACTTGTATGATCTATACGAGTGTATTACTGTAGTGCAGAGGCGGCATGAAGCCAAGGCGTCATAGCAACCAATGACGCCGCGCGCTCCTGCTCTCACCACGGACCGCTAACGGCTGTGCATTCGGCCTTAGGGTACTTTCACACTTGCGTTATTTTTTTCCGGCGCTGAGTTCCGTCCTAGGGGCTCAATACCGGAAAAGAACTGATCAGTTTTATCCCCATGCATTCTGAATGAAAAGCAATCTGGATGTCTTCAGTTCAGTTATTTTGACTGATCAGGACAGAGATAAAACCGCAGCATGCTACGGTTTTATCTCCGGACAAAAAAACTGAACACTTGCCTGAATGCCGGATCTGGCATTTTTTTTCCATAGGAATGTATTAGTGCCGGATCCAGCATTCAAAATACCGGAATGCCGGATCCGTCCTTCCGGTCTGCGCATGCAAGGTGAAAAAAATAAATGCCGGATCAGTTTTTCCGGATGACACCGGAAAGATGGATCCGGCATTTCAATGCATTTGTAAGATGGATCAGGATCCTGATCAGTCTTACAAATGCCATCAGTTGGCATACGTTTTGACGGATCTGGCAGGCAGTTCTGGCGACGGAACGGCTTGCCAGATCACTCTGCCGCAAGTGTGAAAGTACCCTTAGAACATGTCTAATACTTGGCCGCAAAATATGAACCACTGACCAATTAAAGTCAATGGGTCTGCAAAAAATGATGATGCAACATGGATGGTATCAGTATTTTGCAGATGTGCAATTTGTAGACCACAAAACACGTACGGTCGTGTGCATGAATCCCTAATGTTGTGGTAAAGTTCAAAAAAGATTTTGTTGCCCATCTATCTTTGTTGCGGCAGTATCATTGCTATATGTTATTTGTCTGTTTCACCGTTCACTTTCACTGTTAGGGTGATATAGGGAAAGTAGGGAAGGCACGAGGACAGGGAAACCCCACCATCAGGGGTGGTCCCTGGGCAAAGGCTAGAGTAGGATTGCATTAGGGAAAGGCTCCCTGCATAGAAGGATACTAGCCGCCCCACCTAAGCATGTATGACCTTCCTTTCTATCTATCTATATTATATGTTTCTGTGTATCACTGTATATTCGTCACAATCGTGGTGGTAGCTGTATGTGTAGTATTAAGAAGCCGGCTTTAGGTCTGCACTTGTGTGAAATATCAGCCACCAAAACGGGGCATATATTTTTTTTTAACGATTAATAATAAAAGGTATATTTTAAACGGTCCTCGCTTGAGTAGAGAGAATATATTAATTAAAAGGACTTACTACTATCTCAAAACATTGTTTAAAAAAAGTGGCAATACTCCAAATGTACTGCATATATCTGACGGAAGGCTCTGACGTGATATGAACAAAGCCTTAGATAAATATTTGCTAAGCTGATTTAGCATATCCTTTGACCGATTTTTGGAAATGTCACTCCTGTAATTTAATGTGCTATTTGCAGTATCAACAAGAAATACTAGATGTGAAATACTAAGGAGATATTAAGTGGTCAGGGGGAGCAATTAATACTGAATAGAAAAAAAAATACTATAAAGGCGTAAAGCCACAACAGTGACCCAGCTGTCCTTTAAAATGCTACTTTATTAATGAATTATTACAATGTCATTTGGGGTGGGGGGCAGGCTCCAACATGGCTGGATGCACTTCAAGGTTATGTTCACCTTCCAGGGCTATATATTTTTTTTTTTATGATTGCATTTTCCTCATTTTGGGTTAAAAATTATTTTTTCAATTGGTCTTTATTAAAAAATATTGAGCCATTCTGTCACAAAGGGATAACTGTTTGTCTAGCTATATGAATTGTACTTTTTACTTTCACTTTGTGCTGGTCATCTAATAAACCTTATCTCTAGATTACTAATAGGTCAAAAACAAAATCAGTAAGATAAGAATTGAGCTATAATGAGTGTTTTAAGACCAGAGATAAGGAGCCATCAGCTGAGCTTCCTGACGGAACAAAGTGACAATTCAGATCCTGCTATTAGAGAAATTCAAGGCTGCACAAAGACAGGAGTTCAAAATTGTTAATAATGACCAATTAAAAAATAATTTTTAGCTCAAAATGAGCACAAAGCAATAATAAAAACTGCCCTAAAGGTGTACATAGCCTTTAAACAACAAACATTTGAATTAGATAACCAATCAGGAGTTTTATTGTTTCACTTTGTTAGGCAAGCATCCTCTTCTCCAGCCATTTTGTCCATTAAAGCCCCAACACGGGATGCGTTATGCACTCAGGCAGATATTTTAGCGCTCTTTACCGAGTTCTATTCTAGGCTATATCAAAACTGTATTTGTAAACCTGAGGGGGACATTAATCAGTATTTAGCTCTCCTCAATTTCCCCCCCTTATCTAAATCTCAGAAACTAGAACTGGAGGCACTCTTTACAATGGAGGAATTAACCCAGGCCATCACCTAGCTGAATAATGGCAAGTCCCCTGGCCCAGATGGCTTGCCAAAAGAGGTCTACCCTTGCCCCTCTCCTCCCATCTTATGCATCTATAATGCAGCTCTTGAAACTGGGGCTTTACCTTCTTCCTTGATGGAAGCTACAATAGTGTTCAACAGAATTTTAGCTACGTGACTGAATTGGGGTTTGTGCCAGGTAAGTCTACTTCAGGCAATATTCATCGTGTTCAAGTACTTACTAATCGGGGCGGACTGGGCTATTGCCTCCTTAGATACTGCAAAGGCTCTTGACTCAATAGAATGGCCGTTCTTGATGGCATGCTTGGAACGCTTTGGCTTTGGCCCCACATTTCGACAATAGGTGTCTATTCTATATTCCTCACCCTTCAGTTCTTTATTAATAAATGGTGAACTGTCCTGCAAGTTTTCTCTATACAGGGGTACCCCACTAGGATGCCCGCTTTCACCTCTTCTGTTTGCTCTAGCATCTGAGGTCCTAGCCATTCAGACAAGATAGCCATAACACAGGTATCACACCATATCACTTTAGGTTCCCGGGAGGGCAGGGTTAGCCTCTATGCAGATGACCTGGTCCTTTTCTAAGCCAATCCCCAGAGCTCTCTGACACATGCTATCAATATTATTAATGACTTCTGAGACTACTCCGGACTGTGAGTAAATTGGGATAAATCAGTATATATGGTCCTGGGACGTAAGAGAGACATAGCCTCAACGAATATGGCGGACATTCAAATTGGCTCAAAATTAAAATATTTAGGAGTGGTAATATCACATTCGCTACAGCGTGATATAATAGTTTGGTTGCATATGAAAGAGACAAATTCAGAGCTTGGAAAACATTGCCCTTGTCAGTGACAGGTCCGATGAACCTGGTTAAACTGTATTACCCAATTGTCTTTATGCCTTTCAACAGAGTTTAGACTCTTTAGCCACATCCAAGGACAAAGCAGGTATGGCACTCCCAGATTATCTATATTACCTTGCTGGGCAGTTCAATTGGTTACACTCATAAGTGACACCACAGGGAATATGCCCACATCATCAGAGGATGAACTATAAAAGTCCTAACCTTCTACCTCTTCATAAAGTGGCAACTCAGGTTTGGTATGAGGCAAAGAAAATGAGGGGTCACAAGACTGATGGCCAAAATGCCCCTTTGGAATAATCATTGTCTTCCCCAGATACTTTTGCTAGAGGGAGTGGGCTTTTGGAAGGTGGCAGCAGTGGAACGAGTGTTGGGCAATATACCGGTATTAAGAAATGGCGATATCACCGTTTCTCAATTACTGCAGTATTTTTGTGACATCATAGGGGCAGCCACTACACCTGCAGATAATGGAAGCTGCTTGTTAAGGACCTGACGCTCGGTACATGCTGCCTAAGTAATATACTGTGTATTATGTACACTCACCTAAAGAATTATTAGGAACACCTGTTCTATTTCTCATTAATGCGATTATCTAGTCAACAAATCACATGGCAGTTGCTTCAATGCATGTAGGGTTGTGGTCCTGGTCAAGACAATCTCCTGAACTCCAAACTGAATGTCAGAATGGGAAAGAAAGGTGATTTAAGCAATTTTGAGCGTGGCATGGTTGTTGGTGCCAGACGGGCCGGTCTGAGTATTTCACAATCTGCTCAGTTACTGGGATTTTCACGCACAACCATTTCTAGGGTTTGCAAAGAATGGTGTGAAAAGGGAAAAACATCCAGTATGCGGCAGTCCTGTGGGCGAAAATGCCTTGTTGATGCTAGAGGTCAGAGGAGAATGGGCCGACTGATTCAAGCTGATAGAAGAGCAACATTGACTGAAATAACCACTCGTTACAACCGAGGTATGCAGCAAAGCATTTGTGAAGCCACAACACGCACAACCTTGAGGTGGATGGGCTACAACAGCAGAAGACTCCACCGGGTACCACTCATCTCCACTACAAATAGGAAAAAGAGGCTACAATTTGCACGAGCTCACCAAAATTGGACTGTTGAAAACTGGAAAAATGTTGCCTGGTCTGATGAGTCACGATTTCTGTTGAGACATTCAAATGGTAGAGTCCGAATTTGGCGTAAACAGAATGAGAACATGTATCCATCATGCCTTGTTACCACTGTGCAGGCTGGTGGTGGTGGTGTAATGGTGTGGGGGATGTTTTCGGGCACACTTTAGGCCCTTTAGTGCCAATTGGCCATCGTTTAAATGCCACGGGCTACCTGAGCATTGTTTCTGACCATGTCCATCCCTTCATGACCATCATGTACCCATCCTCTGATGGCTACTTCCAGCAGGATACTGCACCATGTCACAAAGCTCAAATCATTTCAAATTGGTTTCTTGAACATGATAAAGCGTTCACTGTACTAAAATGGCCCCCACAGTCACCAGATCTCAACCCAATAGAGCATCTTTGGGATGTGGTGGAACGGGAGCTTCGTGCCCTGGATGTGCATCCCTCAAATCTCCATAAATTGCAAGATGCTATCCTATCAATATGGGCCAACATTTCTAAAGAATGCTATCAGCACCTTGTTGAATCAGTGCCACGTAGAATTAAGGCAGTTCAGTTCTGAAGGCAAAAGGGGGTCCAACACCGTATTAGTATGGTGTTCCTAATAATTCTTTAGGTGAGTGTATATAGACTAATAATGTGATGTACCAATGTATGCAGTGTATACTAGTACATCACATTATTAGTACAAACCGGATTCCCAAAAAGTTGGGACACTATACAAATCGTGAATAAATACTGAATGCAATGATGTGGAGGTGCCAACTTCTAATATTTTATTCAGAATAGAACATAAATCACGGAACAAAAGTTTAAACTGAGAAAATGTACCATTTTAAGGGAAAAATATGTTGAATCAGCATTTCATGGTGTCAACAAATCCCCAAAAAGTTGGGACAAGGCCATTTTCATCACTGTGTGGCATCTCCCCTTCTTTTTACAACACTCAACAGACGTCTGAGGACCGAGGAGACCAGTTTCTCAAGTTTAGAAATAGGAATGCTCTCCCATTCTTGTCTAATACAGGCCTCTAACTGTTCAATCGTCTTGGGCCTTCTTTGTTGCACCTTCCTGTTTATGATGCGCCAAATGTTCTCTATAGGTGAAAGATCTGGACTGCAGACTGGCCATTTCAGTACCCGGATCCTTCTCCTACGCAGCCATGATGTTGTGATTGATGCAGAATGTGGTCTGGCATTATCTTGTTGAAAAATGCAGGGTCTTCCCTGAAAGAGATGACGTCTGGATGGGAGCATATGTTGTTCTAGAACCTGAATATATTTTTCTGCATTGATGGTGCCTTTCCAGACATGCAAGCTGCCCATGCCACACGCACTCATGCAACCCCATACCATCAGAGATGCAGGCTTCTGAACTGAGCGTTGATAACAACTTGGGTTGTCCTTGTCCTCTTTGGTCCGGATGACATGGCGTCCCAGATTTCCAAAAAGAACTTCGAATCGTGACTCTTCTGACCACAGAACAGTCTTCCATTTTGCCACACTCCATTTTAAATGATCCCCGGCTCAGTGAAAACGCCTGAGCTTGTGGATCTTGCTTAGAAATTGCTTCTTCTTTGCACTGTAAAGTTTCAGCTGGCAACGGCGGATGGCACGGTGGATTGTGTTCACTGACAATGGTTTCTGGAAGTATTCCTGAGCCCATTCTGTGATTTCCTTTACAGTAGCATTCCTGTTTGTGGTGCAGTGTCGTTTAAGGGCCCGGAGATCACGGGCATCCAGTATGGTTTTACGGCCTTGACCCTTACGCACAGAGATTGTTCCAGATTCTCTGAATCTTCGGATGATGTTATGCACAGTTGATGATGATAGATGCAAAGCCTTTGCAATTTTTCGCTGGGTAACACCTTTCTGATATTGCTCCACTATCTTTCTGCGCAACATTGTGGGATGGGTGATCCTCTACCCATCTTGGCTTCTGAGAGACACTGCCACTCTGAGAAGCTCTTTTTATACCCAATCATGTTGCCAATTGACCTAATTAGTGTTAATTGGTCTTCCAGCTCTTCGTTATGCTCAAATTTACTTTTTCCAGCCTCTTATTGCTACTTGTCCCAACTTTTTGGGGATTTGTTGACACCGTGAAATTTTGAATCAACATATTTTTCCTTTAAAATGATACATTTACTCGGATTAAACGTTTGATCTGTCATCTACGTTCTATTACAAATAAAATATTGACATTTGCCATCTCCACATCATTGCATTCAGTTTTTATTCACGATTTGTTTAGTGTCCCAACTTTTTGGGAATCCGGTTTGTACATTACATAACATTACAATATACATATATATATATTACACATATAAGGCCACTGCACTCACATATCATTAAAGGAGTTGTCTGGGCTAGATAGTGCAAGATATTTTTTATCTTTTCTTGTGATTTTTGTTTAGTGTAAAGTATACACTTGAAGGAGTGGCACCTTCATGTGTGAATGCGCTCCTATTATCTTGGGAGTAGCATTCTTGTACATTTTTGCCCCACCTATCCCACAGGCGACCTTGATTCGGTAGTACATATAGGTGCGGACTCCTCCTCTCATTGTTTGCTTGATGCACGCAGAATTAACTATATGTGCAGGGTCTGCTCTCATGTAGATGCCCAATGGCATAGGTAGGTTTAGACCTGCCTGACTGAGATCACCTTGGCATGGGTATGCGAGCACAGATGTGTTTTGATCAAAATATATTTGGCTGAGCGTGTCAGATTTTATCATAACAGAGCGAAGGCTTAGTCCATGTATAATGTTTGCATATACTGTATTAGTGCATTATTTTCTGTGATTTTTCTTTTAGGAAATGTACTTGGCTAGGAGATGTATTACAACCCTATAGTCCCCACATTGAATATGTGGAAATCCCAAGTAAACCAGGTTATTCCTTTTGAAGCATTGTGTATTTAAACATAGAAACTGGTCAGTCACACTGTCACAAGTATGAGGAGCCTGGATGAGGACACCTACAACAAATGATACGGTATTTCTGCTACTTTCTCAGCCTGCTGCTTTTTCTTAGGGTAGCATCAATAACGTGTTCATGCATGGAAGACTCAGGAAAGGGACCGGTGCCTGCTCATGATAATGTGTAACCACATAGCAGACAACTCATGGCTGTTCTGTTTTGTTGGCTGTTTCCACCTTCTCCATCAATTACTTAAATGGAGTATCTAAATGGTACTACGGCCTTCATTCTGGACTGCTTTACAGTTAACACCTGGACGTCTTCTAATCCCGTATTGCCTGCTAAGTGTCATGCTGGGGAATTGTAATCCAGTAAATGATTTTGGATCCACGGCACTTACCCAGTTTTTATGTAATCCACTTTATTAGACAAGGTGCATGATACAGGGAGTAGCACTCAACAAGTGCAGCCGGCTGAGGAATTGCTTTAGCAGTTATTACTATTGAGAATTGTTTTTCTGTGTTTTTGTGGGTTTTCTAATAAAGTCAGTTTAAAAAATATATCAGTTGTAACATGAACTCCTTTACATTGAATGAAAAATACAACAATGTGTATTGCTTCATGACGTCTTTATAAATGTCTTAGGAACCTGAATGCCTTATTTGCCGCTATTATAAATCATATTTCCATCTCAGATAGATCTAGATTGTTGCCTGATAGGTTGATCAGAACACCCACTACCACTGTGGCATTAAAAGAACAGAACACAAATACCTAATGTTCCCCTGACATGTTTCACCTCGTCTGAGCAATGGGACATAAGCAAATATGGTGCCGTTCGGAGGCCTATGTTCTTGCATATAGGTTTTGCCTTAGGTCATCACTTTCTGCTGGTTGCAAAGTTAAGAATGTCTTGACTGATTGGCATGTTGAAAGATCATCCAGAACAGGTAGTAGTAACTTACCTGTGGTATCACTTCTGGGTCTGGATTTCACATGACCTTTTCTACATCAGCACTCTGAGGCCAAAATTCTCGGAACATGTGATGATGCTCCCAATCTCTTGTCACCCAATGGATAGCAAAGACTAGACCATGGTAAAACCTCCTTGTACTGCATTTCTACTGTATTTTGCCAATGAAAACAAAAGGCATAAATAGCCTAACGTTAGTCTAAGGCCTCATGCACACGACCGTGTAGTTTTTTGCAGTCCGCAAAAAACGGAAGCCGTCCGTGTGCCTTCCACAATTTGCGGAAAGGAATGGGCGGCCCATTGTAGAAATGCCTATTCTTGTCCGCCAAACGGACAAGAATAGGACATGTTATATTTTTTTGCGGGGCCACGGAACGGAGCAACGGATGTGGACAGCACACGGAGTGCTGTCCGCATATTTTTTGCGGCCCCAATGAAGTGAATGGGTCCGCATCCAAGCTGCCAAAACGGCATCTCGGATGCGGACCCAGACAACGGCCGTGTGCATGAGGCCTAACTAACATTTAAAATCAGGCTCAGACTGGCCCACGGGGGTACATGTGAATCCCTGGGTGGGCCCCTGAGCAAGGTGGGCCCCTGAGCAAGATGGGCCCCTAGTCTCCCACCCCCTGCGCAAGTGGCACATAACACAGTAGACTTACGGCACTACATACATATATTTAATGTACAGCACCTCGACCAGGCTATATGTTCATATAAAAAACCTTATAGATTATTAAAGAAACTACCCAGTTTATTATTATAGACACGATCAGAACTGAGGTGCCTTCTAGGTATAGAGGAAAGCTGCCATTATCCTCTTTTCCCCAGCACCCACCTTCTCAAAGTTGCTGCAGGTTGTTGAAGGTATCCATATGGTGGGCCCCCAAAACAAATTTTACTGGTGGGCCCTAGGGACCCCAGTCCGACACTGTTTAAAGTGACCCTTCGGTACAAAAAAAATTATTGCATTAACTGGGGAACGAACAATACACATACACGGTGACATCCTTTTCTGCCTTTTAGCTGTGATCTATCAATTCCTGAGCTCCATGGTATGGCTGTGGGTGTGGACCCACTGTGCCAACCAAACTGAGTGGTTGGCTGCTCATCCGCAGGGATCACCAGAGCCAAGCACCAAGGGATCAAGCTATACATGTATTTAGGAAACAGGCAGAGGTCTGAATAGGCAGAGTTTGTGCAAATCCTAATAAAGTCCCGAAGTCAGGGCAGGCAGCTCAGGGTCACTGCAGTTAACAGGCACAGGTCAAGTGGCAGAGAATTAGAAAAAAAACTACAGAACATCGCACAAAAACATTTTTAAAAATTATGTAAATTCCAGTGAAGGTAATCCTCTTAAAGGTGACTGTATTTGAGAGTAAGGCTGAGTTCACATAAGTGTTCAGCCTTTCCGTTCTCCTACTCTGTTATAGGAGCAGGAAAACGGAAAGGACAGATTCGGCACATAACTGAGCCGAGCCTACGGACTCCATAGACTATAATGGGGTCTGTTAGGTTTACACTCATCTCCTAACGGACCCCATTATAGTCTATGGGGCCCGTGGGCTCCGTTCGGCTCAGTTATGTGCCAAATCCGTCCTTTCTGTTTTTTTGCTCCTATAACGCAGTAGGAGAACAGAAAGGCAGGAAGCCGGTTGGTCTATTTATTCCTATGACAACCTCAATGTCAGTCTAATTGGACGTTTCATGACAAATCTGGTTTGTTCTGTTTCGCAACACCAAAACAACACCAAAACACTACAAAAGAGAACAGATACATATTAAAATAAATATAATTAAAAATGTTCACAATAAAATGTGTTGTTTTTTTATATACACTAAACAAAAATATAAACGCAACAAAAATATAAACGCAACACTTTCGGTTTTGCTCCTATTTTGCATCTTAACCACTTAAGGACCACAGGTTTATACCCTCCTAGTGACCAGGCCCTTTTTTACAAATCGGCACTCCACAACTTTAGCGGTTTATTGCTCGGTCATGCAACTTACCACCCAAATGAATTTTACCTCCTTTTCTTCTCACTAATAGAGCTTTCATTTGGTGGTATTTCATTGCCGCTGACATTTTTACTTTTTTTGTTATTAATCGAAATTTAACGATTTTTTTGCAAAAAAATGACATTTTTCACTTTCAGCTGTAAAATTTTGCAAAAAAAACGACATCCATATATACATTTTTCGCCAAATTTATTGTTCTACATGTCTTTGATAAAAAAAAAATGTTTGGGCAAAAAAAAAATGGTTTGGGTAAAAGTTATAGCATTTACAAACTATGGTACAAAAATGTGAATTTCCGCTTTTTGAAGCAGCTCTGACTTTCTGAGCACTTGTCATGTTTTCTGAGGTTCTACAATGCCCAGACAGTAGAAAAACCCCACAAATGACCCCATTTCGGAAAGTAGACACCCTAAGGTATTCACTGATGGGCATAGTGAGTTCATAGAACTTTTTATTTTTTGTCACAAGTTAGCGGAAAATGATGATGATTTTATTTTTTTTATTTTTTCTTACAAAGTCTCATATTCCACTAACTTGCGACAAAAAATAAAAAATTCTAAAAACTTGCCATGCCCCTCACGGAATACCTTGGGGTGTCTTCTTTCCAAAATGGGGTCACTTGTGGGGTAGTTATACTGCCCTGGCATATTAGGGGCCCAAATGTGTGAGAAGAACTTTGCAATCAAAATGTGTAAAAAATGACCGGTGAAATCCAAAAGGTGCACTTTGGAATATGTGCCCCTTTGCCCACCTTGGCAGCAAAAAAGTGTGACACATCTGGTATCGCCGTACTCAGGAGAAGTTGGGGAATGTGTTTTGGGGTGTCATTTTACATATACCCATGCTGGGTGAGAAAAATATCTTGGTCAAATGCCAACTTTGTATAAAAAAATGGGAAAAGTTGTCTTTTGCCAAGATATTTCTCTCACCCAGCATGGGTATATGTAAAATGACACCCCAAAACACATTCCCCAACTTCTCCTGAGTACGGCGATACCAGATGTGTCACACTTTTTTGCTGCCAAGGTGGGCAAAGGGGCACATATTCCAAAGGGCACCTTTCAGATTTTGCAGGCCATTTTTTACACATTTTGATTGCAAGGTACTTCTCACACATTTGGGCCCCTAAATTGCCAGGGCAGTATAACTACGCCACAAGTGACCCCATTTTGGAAAGAAGACACCCCAAGGTATTCCGTGAGGGGCATGGCGAGTTCCTAGAATTTTTTATTTTTTGTCACAAGTTAGCGGAAAATGATGATTTATTTTTTTTTCTCTTTTTTCCTTACAAAGTCTCATATTCCACTAACTTGCGACAAAAAATAAAAAATTCTAGGAACTCGCCATGCCCCTCACGGAATACCTTGGGGTGTCTTCTTTCCAAAATGGGGTCACTTGTGGCGTAGTTATACTGCCCTGGCAATTTAGGGGCCCAAATGTGTGAGAAGTACTTTGCAATCAAAATCTGTAAAAAAATGACCGGTGAAATCCGAAAGGTGCACTTTGGAATATGTGCCCCTTTGCCCACCTTGGCATCAAAAAAGTGTCACACATCTGGTATCGCCGTACTCAGGAGAAGTTGGGGAATGTGTTTTGGGGTGTCATTTTACATATACCCATGCTGGGTGAGAGAAATATCTTAGCAAAAGACAACTTTTCCCATTTTTTTATACAAAGTTGGCATTTGACCAAGATATTTTTCTCACCCAGCATGGGTATATGTAAAATGGCACCCCAAAACACATTCCCCAACTTCTCCTGAGTACGGCGATACCAGATGTGTCACACTTTTTTGCTGCCAAGGTGGGCAAAGGGGCACATATTCCAAAGTGCACCTTTCGGATTTCACCGGCCATTTTTTACACATTTTGATTGCAAAGTTCTTCTCACACATTTGGGCCCCTAAATTGCCAGGGCAGTATAACTACGCCACAAGTGACCCCATTTTGGAAAGAAGACACCCCAAGGTATTCCGTGAGGGGCATGGCGAGTTCCTAGAATTTTTTATTTTTTGTCGCAAGTTAGTGGAATATGAGACTTTGTAAGGAAAAAAGAAAAAAAATGAAAAATCATCATTTTCCGCTAACTTGTGACAAAAAATAAAAAATTCTAGGAACTCGCCGTGCCCCTCACGGAATACCTTGGGGTGTCTTCTTTCCAAAATGGGGTCACTTGTGGCGTAGTTATACTGCCCTGGCAATTTAGGGGCCCAAATGTGTAAGAAGTACCTTGCAATCAAAATGTGTAAAAAATGGCCTGCGAAATCCGAAAGGTGCACTTTGGAATATGTGCCCCTTTGCCCACCTTGGCTGCAAAAAAGTGTCACACATCTGGTATCGCCGTACTCAGGAGAAGTTGGGCAATGTGTTTTGGGGTGTCATTTTACATATACCCATGCTGGGTGAGAGAAATATCTTGGCAAAAGACAACTTTTCCAATTATTTTATACAAAGTTGGCATTTGACCAAGATATTTTTCTCACCCAGCATGGGTATATGTAAAATGACACCCCAAAACACATTCCCCAACTTCTCCTGAGTACGGCGATACCACATGTGTGACACTTTTTTGCAGCTTAGATGCGCAAAGGGGCCCAAATTCCTTTTAGGAGGGCATTTTTAGACATTTGGATCCCAGACTTCTTCTCACACTTTCGGGCCCCTAAAAAGCCAGGGCAGTATAAATACCCCACATGTGACCCCACTTTGGAAAGAAGACACCCCAAGGTATTCAATGAGGGGCATGGCGAGTTCCTAGAATTTTTTATTTTTTTTGCATAAGTTAGCGGATATTGATTTTTTTTTGTTTTTTTCTCACAAAGTCTCACTTTCCGCTAACTTAGGACAAAAATTTCAATCTTTCATGGGCTCAATATGCCCCTCACGGAATACCTTGGGGTGTCTTCTTTCCGAAATGGGGTCACATGTGGGGTATTTATACTGCCCTGGCTTTTTAGGGGCCCTAAAGCGTGAGAAGAAGTCTGGAATATAAATGTCTAAAAATGTTTACGCATTTGGATTCCGTGAGGGGTATGGTGCGTCCATGTGAGATTTTATTTTTTGACACAAGTTAGTGGAATATGAGACTTAGTAAGAAAAAACAAAAACAAAAACAAACAAAAAATTTCCGCTAACTTGTGCCCAAAAAAAATGTCTGAATGGAGCCTTACCAGGGGGGGGGGGTGATCAATGACAGGGGGGGGATCAATGACAGGGGGGGGATCAATGACAGGGGGGGGATCAATGACAGGGGGGTGATCAATGACAGGGGGGTGATCAATGACAGGGGGGTGATCACCCATATAGACTCCCTGATCACCCCCCTGTCATTGATCACCCCCCCTGTAAGGCTCCATTCAGACATCCGCATGATTTTTTACGGATCCATGGATACATGTATCGGATCCACAGAACGCATGCGGACGTCTGAATGGAGCCTTACAGGGGGGTTATCAATGACAGGGGGTGATCAGGGTGATCACCCCCCTGTCACTGATCACCCCCCCTGTAAGGCTCCATTCAGACATCCGCATGATTTTTTACGGATCCATGGATACATGTATCGGATCCACAAAACGCATGCGGACGTCTGAATGGAGCCTTACAGGGGGGTTATCAATAACAGGGGGTGATCAGGGTAATCAGGGTGATCACCCCCCTGTCACTGATCACCCCCCCTGTAAGGCTCCATTCAGACATCTGCATGATTTTTTACGGATCCATGGATACATGGATCGGATCCACAAAACGCATGCGGACGTCTGAATGGAGCCTTACAGGGGGGTTATCAATGACAGGGGGTGATCAGGGTAATCACCCCCCTGTCACTGATCACCCCCCCTGTAAGGCTCCATTCAGACATCCGCATGATTTTTTACGGATCCATGGATCGGATCCACAAAACGCATGCTGACGTCTGAATGGAGCCTTACAGGGGGGTTATCAATGACAGGGGGTGATCAGGGTAATCACCCCCCTGTCACTGATCAACCCCCCTGTAAGGCTCCATTCAGACATCCGCATGATTTTTTACGGATCCATGGATACATGGATCGGATCCACAAAACGCATGCGGACGTCTGAATGGAGCCTTACAGGGGGGTTATCAATGACAGGGGGTGATCAGGGTAATCACCCCCCTGTCACTGATCACCCCCCCTGTAAGGCTCCATTCAGACATCCGCATGATTTTTTACGGATCCATGGATCGGATCCACAAAACGCATGCTGACGTCTGAATGGAGCCTTACAGGGGGGTTATCAATGACAGGGGGTGATCAGGGTAATCAGGGTGATCACCCCCCTGTCACTGATCACCCCCCCTGTAAGGCTCCATTCAGACATCCGCATGATTTTTTACGGATCCATGGATACATGGATCGGATCCACAAAACGCATGCGGACGTCTGAATGGAGCCTTACAGGGGGGTTATCAATGACAGGGGGGTGATCAGGGAGTGTATATGGGTGATCACCCGCCTGTCATTGATCACCCCCTGTAAGGCTCCATTCAGACGTCCGCATGTGTTTTGCGGATCCGATCCATGTATCCATGGATCCGTAAAAATCATGCGGACGTCTGAATGGAGCCTTACAGGGGAGTGATCAATGACAGGGGGGTGATCAATGACAGGGGGTGATCAGGGAGTGTATATAGGTGATCACCCGCCTGTCATTGATCACCCCCCTGTAAGGCTCCATTCAGACGTCCGTATGCTTTTTGCAGATCCGATCCATGTATCCGTGGATCCGTAAAAATCATACGGACGTCTGAACGGAGCCTGACAGGGGGGTGATCAATGACAGGGGGGTGATCAGGGAGTTTATATGGGGTGATCATGGGTGATCAGGGGTTTATAAGGGGTTAATAAGTGACGGGGGGTGTGTGTAGTGTAGTGTAGTGTTTGGTGCGACTTTACTGACCTACCTGTGTCCTCTGGTGGTCGATCCTAACAAAAGGGACCACCAGAGGACCAGGTAGGAGGTATATTAGACGCTGTTATGAAAACAGCGTCTAATATACCTGTTAGGGGTTAAAAAATTCGGATCTCCAGCCTGCCAGCGAACGATCGCCGCTGGCATGCTGGAGATCCACTCGCTTACCTTCCGTTCCTGTGAGCGCGCGCGCCTGTGTGCGCGCGTTCACAGGAAATCTCGCGTCTCGCGAGATGACGCCTATTGGCGTTAGTGTGACCTGGGAGCGCCGCAGAGATGACGCCTTTCGGCGTTAGTGTGACGGGAGGAGGTTAAACATTTTTTGGTGGATACTCAGACACTGTGCTTCAAGACAGGTAAGGAATTTGTTAGACAGGTTCTTGCTATTGTCTGATTGCAAATGAGCATAGGTGATTAAGGTGTTAAATTTGTTGTTGGGGGAGGAGCTTTTGTGGGAGTGTGTGTATATATAGCAACATAGTATTAGCTTACCTAATTATAGCTTGCAGCATTCTCAAAGTGCAGCGTTACTAAGTGCATCTGAGATATTTAGGAGGTAATCTGGAGGTGGATACAATCTAAAAAAGTAAGATTTGTTTGTTTAAAATCTTTCCCTCTTTAAAATGGCAGACCTGGTTCAGTGCAGGAATTGTTGTGCTTTTATTTCAGGTTCAACTCTTCAGAGGTTTGGATGCTGTCTGATTGGTAGACAGCTCTCCATAATGCAGCAGGAAAATGCATTTTTGAAATCTGAGATTTGTAAATTAACTGTTAAACAAACTCAGGCTGGGAATGTTGCAATGCCACTGCCACAGAGGCCCCCTATAAATGAAAGATGGGTTACTGCAGGTTCTGGTAGACTGATTTGCCTGTGCATAACTTTCAGCATGACAGGAAGATGCGCATTAAGGAATTCAATGTATGTCTTGGTGATTGGTGTCTGAACCAAGGGGTTGGCTTTGTGACTCATGTTAGCTCTCGTTGGAATGGAAAAGAACTGTACAAGAAAGATGGTTTGTCCTCAGTGAAAAGTTCAAAGTATTTGCAAAGAAGCATTTAAACTAGGAAAGGGGGGCAAAAGAGTGATAATCCAGCAGTCCGACTACCCCCCGGAACAATGCCAGAAGATGCCAGTAGCACATAGGTTAAGAAATGACAAGCTCAGAGTCTTGTCTACAAATGTTCGCAGTTTAGGGAATAAGATCAATGAACTTGAGTCTATAATGGCATCTGAGAATATAGATTTAGTGGCTGTTACTGAGACATGATTCAATGGGAGTAATGACTGGGATATAACAATACCAGGGTTCTCTCTATATAGGAAAGACAGAGAAGGCAAGAAAGGGGGAGGGGTGGCCCTGTATGTGAAAGATAGCAGAAAATCTAATTTAATACAAGTTAGCAAGACCAATTTAGAGTCAGTTTGGGTTACCTTGCAGCTTGATAATCATAAGGTAATAATAATAGACCACCTAGCCAAGTCAAAGAATTAGATGATCTACTAGTTGAGGAAATAGATAAAATGACATTGAAAGGGGAAGATATCATTATGGGAGACTGTAATCTTCCTGATGTAAACTGGAAAACCAAAAAACAAAGGAGTACAGATATTCTAAATTCCCTACTGGGATTATCCTTACAACAAGTAGTTGAGGAGCCAACCCGGAAGGAGGCCATTTTAGATTTAGTATTCACAAATGGGAATTTGGTATCTGATATTACTGTAGGGGATCACCAGTCAGTGTGGTTTACTATAAGTACAGTCACACCACACAAAAACAAAAGTTTTAGATTTTAGAAAAACTGACTTTATAAAATTAGATTAGTGGTATACGAGTCCCTATCAGATTGGAATCGGGCAACTATAGGCCAGTAAGCCTGACATCAATAGTGGGGAAATTAATGGAAACATATTTAAGGAGAGGATTGTGGAACATCTAAAATCCCATGGATTGAAAGATGAAAAACAGCATGGCTTTACTTCATGGAGATCATGTCAAACTAATCTTATAGATTTTTTTGATTGGGTGACTAAAATAATAGATGGTGGAGGTGCAGTAGACATCGCTTATCTAGACTTTAGTAAGGCTTTTTATACTGTCCCACATAGAAGGCTTATCAATAAATTGCAGTCTTTGTGCTTGGACTCCATATTGTTGAATGGATTAGGCAGTGGCTGAAGGACAGACAACAGAGGGTTGTAGTCAATGGAGTATATTCAGACCATGGTCTTGTTACCAGTGGGGTACCTCAGGGATCTGTTCTGGGACCCATATTGTTTAATGTCTTTATCAGCGAAATTGCAGAAGGCCTCGATGGTAAGGTGTGTCTTTATGCTGATGACACAAAGATTTGTAACAGGGTTGATGTTCCTGGAGGGATACACCTAATGGAAAAAGATTTAGGAAAACTAGAGAAATGGTCAAAAATCTGGCAGCTAAAATTTAATGTTGATAAGTGCAAGATAATGCACCTGGGGCGTAAAAACCCAAGAGCAGAATATAAAATCAGGGATACAGTCCTAACCTCAGTATCTGAGGAAAGGGATTTAGGGGTCATTATTTCAGAAGACTTAAAGGTAAGCAGACAATGTAATAGAGCAGTAGGAAATGCTAGCAAAATGCTTGGGTGTTTAGGGAGAGGAATTACCAGTAGAAAGAGGGAGGTGCTCATGCCGCTCTACAGAGCACTAGTGAGACCTCATTTGGAGTATTGTGCTCAGTACTGGAGACCATATCTCCAAAATGATATTGATACTTTGGAGAGAGTTCTGAGAAGAGCTACTAAACTGGTACATGGATTGCAGGATAAAACTTACCAGGAAAGATTAAAGGACCTTAACATGTATAGCTTGGAAGAAAGACGAGACAGAGGGGATATGATAGAAACTTTTAAATACATAAAGGGAATCAACAAGGTAAAGGAGGAGAGAATATTTAAAAGAAGAAAAACTGCTACAAGAGGACATAGTTTTAAATTAGAGGGGCAAAGGCTTAAAAGTAATACCAGGAAGTATTACTTTACTGAGAGAGTAGTGGATTCATGGAATAGCCTTTCTGCAGAAGTGGTAGCTGCAAATACAGTGAAGGATTTTAAGCATGCATGGGATAGGCATAAGGCCACCCTTCATATAAGATAGGGCCAAGGGCTATTCATAGTATTCAGTATATTGGGCAGACTAGATGGGCCAAATGGTTCTTATCTGCCCACACATTCTATGTTTCTATGACCCGTTACTCTCAAATATTGTTCACAAATCTGTCTAAATCTGTGTTAGTGAGCACTTCTCCTTTGCCGAGATAATCCATCCCACCTCACAGGTGTGGCATATCAAGGTGCTGATTAGACAGCATGAATATTGCACAGGTGTGCCTTAGACTGCCCACAATAAAAGGACACTCTGAAATGTGCAGTTTGATCACACAGCACAATGCCACAGATGTCGCAATGTTTGAGGCAGCGTGGAATTAGCATGCTGACTGCAGGAATGTCTACCAGAGCTGTTGTCCGTGCAATGAATGTTAATTTCTCTAACATAAGCCATCTCCAAAAAGCGTTTCAGAGAATTTGGCAGTACATCCAACCGGCCTCACAACCGCAGACCACATGTAACCACACCAGCCCAGGACCTCCATATCCAGCATGTTCACCTCCATGATCGTCTGAGACCAGCCACCCGGACAGCTGCAGCAACAATCGGTTTGCATAGCTAAAGAATTTCTGCATGAACTATCATAAACCGTCTCAGGGAAGCTCATCTGCATGCTCGTCGTCCTCATCAGGTTCTGGACCTGACTGCAGTTCGTCGTCTTAACCGACTTGAGTGGGCAAATGCTCACATTCGAAGGCGTCTGGCACGTTGGAGAGGCGTTCTGTTCACAGATGAGTCCCGGTTTTCACTGTTCAGGGCAGATGGCAGTGTGTGACATCGTATGGGTAAGTGGTTTGCTGATGTCAACGTTGTGGATTGAGTGGCCCATGGTGGCAGTGGGGTTATGGTATGGGCAGGTCGTATGTTATGGACAACGAACACAGGTGCATTTTATTGATGGCATTTTGAATGCACAGAGATACAGTGACGAGATCCTGAGGCCCATTGTTGTGCCATTCATCCACGACCATCACCTCATGTTGCAGCATGATAATGCACGGCTCCATATTGCAAGGATCTGTACACAATTCCTGGAAGCTGAAAACATCCCAGTTCTTGCATGGCCAGCATACTCACTGGACATGTCACCCATTGAGCATGTTTGGGATGCTCTGGATCGGCGTATACGACAGAGTGTTCCAGTTCCTGCCAATATTTTGCCACTTCGCACAGTTATTGAAGAGGAGTGGACCAACATTCCACAGGCCACAATCAGCAACCTGATCAACTCTATGCGACTGAGATGTGTTGCACTGCGTGAGGCAAATGGTGGCCACACCAGATACTGACTGGTTTTCTGACCTCCCCCCTTTAAGGCAAAACTGTGCACATTTCAGAGTGTTCTTTTATTGTGGGCAATCTAAGGCACACCTGCGCAATATTCATGCTGTCTAATCAGCACCTTGATATGCCCACTCCTGTGAGGTGGAATGGATTATCTCGGCAAAGGAGAAGTGTTAAATAACACAGATTTAGACAGATTTGTGAACAATATTTGAGAGTAATGGGTCTTTTGTGTATGTAGAAAATGTTTCAGATCATTAAATTCAGCTCATGCAAAATGGGAGCAAAACTGAAAGTGTTGTGTTTATATTTTTGTTCAGTGTATATATTGATTGCATTTACTGCAAGTATCATACATTCCATTTAACCACTCAAAACAAGGTAAGAATTCAAATTAATTGACAATATATGACCGGGGAAAAACTAGACAGTAAGTAGACACCTCTGAGCAATAGGACCAGGGCACTAAACCAATTTAAATAAATGACCTGGACACAACAACACTGCCATAGTGAGTATCCAGCATGAATTGTCTTTGTAATTAAAAGGCTTTTTCTACTTTAGACAACCCCTATTTGCTAGAAGGTTACCTTGACAATAAGCTGGTCACAAAGTGTCCTCCAGCTGTGACCCGCCAACCCTGCCCTGCAGCACCACCACAGCGGAAATTAAAGGGGTTATCCCATTTTAGACAATAGGGCATATCGCTAGGATATGCTTCCTTGTCTGATGCTCCTCTGGGACCCGCACCTACAGGGAGAACGGAACCGGGGAGAGTTGTGGCTGGAGGACCCCGGGTTTCCCGTGGGGGCATATCCTAGCGATATGCCCCTATTGTTTAAGATGGGATAACCCCTTTAAGGGGGAGAGTTATAAAACTGGTGTAAAGTAGAACTGACTTAGTTGCCCATAGCAACCAATCAGATTCTACCTTTCATTTTTCATAGCTCTTTTGGTAAATGAAAGGTGGGATCTGATTGGTTGCTATGGGCAGCTAAGCCAGTTCTACTTTACCCAGTTTGATAAATCTCCCCCTAAGTGCCTATTCCAATCAATGTGTTGTTTTTATGTATTGAAGGACAGGACAGGTCCTCCAGAGCAAGAAGTGAGATGAACAAGGCCCCCCCCCCCCCCCCTCTGTAAAACTCAGAATGTTCTAACTACACAACCTTCTTAAGAAGACATTGTGCAGTAATGTTCATGAAACTGATATTGTTGTAACAATATACAGGACATGAACGGAAGAATCATTTACTCTTCACTTTGTAAATGATTTGGCTTAAAGTTTACGGCTGTCAAATGTCTAGTCTAACAGAGATTTACCTTGGGCTGTCTTTGACTTTGCCAGCCAAGTATTTGATATTTGACTATGTATACAGGAACAATACTTGTAAATGTGATAGATAATCTGCTTACATGCAACTTTAATCACCTTGTAAATATGATATGATAGACTCTCTGTGCCTTATGATAAGACACCACCTACATGATATATAGCTTAAAATAAACAAGCAGTGACATTTTACCTGTTTTATAATCTGTCATTTACTATGTTTTCACTATTTCATTCAATAAGACTAATTGTATGACTATTACTGTGTAGTATAACATACATATTGGTTCCCTATTGAAAAGGTTTTGAATATGAACCTTTTAGTCAATGGACCCGCATTAATGTAAGAGGGTATTAGGGCTATTTACATGGGCCAATGCACATGGCAATGATCAGGAATAAACCTGTTGCCGATCATTGACTGATCATTGTGCCACAGTAGAGCTGTTCATCCCCATGCAGATTCATTGTTTGTGAGAAGCACCAGTATATCCCTGTTCACTCAGGGCAATGTGCTGTCTACAAACAGCGATTTCAGGTACGGCATGAAAGAAATGATCACCTTACCCAAATTCTAACTATGGATAATGGTACTCAGATACCCCCAGCACTTATGCAGGGCAGAATAATATAAAAACTCAACAGTTGCCAAAAAAGATGCAAACCGGATTCCAAAAAAGTTGGGACACTAAACAAATTGTAAATAAAAACTGAATGCAATGATGTGGAGATGGCAAATGTCAATACTTTATTTGTAATAGAACGTAGATGGCAGATCAAACGTTTAATCCGAGTAAATGTATCATTTTAAAGGAAAAATAAGTTGATTCAAAGTTTCACAGTGTCAACAAATCCCAAAAAAGTTGGGACAAGTAGCAATAAGAGCCTGGAGAAAGTAAATTTGAGCATAACGAAGAGCTGGAAGACCAATTAACACTAATTAGGTCAATTGGCAACATGATTGGGTATAAAAAGAGCTTTTCAGAGTGGCAGTGTCTCTCAGAAGCCAAGATGGGTAGAGGATCACCAATTCCCACAATGTTGTGCAGAAAGATAGTGGAGCAATATCAGAAAGGTGCTACCCAGCGAAAAATTGCAAAGACTTTGCATCTATCATCATCAACTGTGCATAACATCATCCGAAGATTCTGAGAATCTGGAACAATCTCTGCGTAAGGGTCAAGGCCGTAAAACCATACTGGATGCCCGTGATCTCCGGGCCCTTAAACGACACTGCACCACAAACAGGAATGCTACTGTAAAGGAAATCACAGAATAGGCTCAGGAATACTTCCAGAAACCATTGTCAGTGAACACAATCCACCGTGCCATCCGCCGTAGCCAGCTGAAACTCTACAGTGCAAAGAAGAAGCCATTTCTAAGCAAGAACCACAAGTTTAGGCGTTTTCACTGGGCCAGGGATCATTTAAAATGGAGTGTGGCAAAATGGAAGACTGTTCTGTGGTCACACGAGTCACGGTTCGAAGTTCTTTTTGGAAATCTGGGACGCCATGTCATCCGGACCAAAGAGGACAAGGACAACTCAAGTTGTTATCAACGCTCAGTTCAGAAGCCTGCATCTCTGATGGTATGGGGTTGCATGAGTGCATGTGGCATGGGCAGCTTGCATGTCTGAAAAGGCACCATCAATGCAGAAAAATATATTCAGGTTCTAGAACAACATATGCTCCCATCCAGACGTCATCTCTTTCAGGGAAGACCCTGCATTTTTCAACAAGATAATGCCAGACCACATTCTGCATCAATCACAACATCATGGCTGCGTAGGAGAAGGATCCGGGTACTGAAATGGCCAGTCTGCAGTCCAGATCTTTCACCTATAGAGAACATTTGGCGCATCATAAAGAGGAAGGTGCAACAAAGAAGGCCCAAGACGATTGAACAGTTAGAGGCCTGTATTAGACAAGAATGGGAGAGCATTCCTATTTCTAAACTTGAGAAACTGGTCTCCTCGGTCCCCAGACGTCTGTTGAGTGTTGTAAGAAGAAGGGGAGATGCCACACAGTGGTCAAAATGGCCTTGTCCCAACTTTTTGGGGATTTGTTGACACCATGAAATTCTGATTCAACATATTTTTCCCTTAAAATGGTAAATTTTCTCAGTTTAAACTTTTGTTCCGTGATTTATGTTCTATTCTGAATAAAATATTAGAAGTTTGCACCTCCACATCATTGCATTCAGTTTTTATTCACGATTTGTATAGTGTCCCAACTTTTTTGGAATCTGGTTTGTATTCCGAAAGCACATTCAATATCGACGTGCAGGAGACAGATGGAAATTGAATATGTGCTTCCAGCAGGGGCGTAACTACCATAGCGGAAGACCATGCTCCTCTGGGACCCGCACCTACAGGGAGAACGGAGCCGGGGAGAGTTGTGGCTGGAGGACCCCGGGTTTCCCGTGGGGGCATATCCTAGCAATATGCCCCCATTGTTTAAGATGGGATAACCCCTTTAAGGGGGAGAGTTATAAAACTGGTGTAAAGTAGAACTGATTTAGTTGCCCATAGCAACCAATCAGATTCTACCTTTCATTTTTCATAGCTCTTTTGGTAAATGAAAGGTGGGATCTGATTGGTTGCTATGGGCAGCTAAGCCAGTTCTACTTTAAACCAGTTTGATAAATCTCCCCCTAAGTGCCTATTCCAATCAATGTGTTGTTTTTATGTATTGAAGGACAGGACAGGTCCTCCAGAGCAAGAAGTGAGATGAACAAGGCCCCCCCCTCTGTAAAACTCAGAATGTTCTAACTACACAACCTTTTTAAGAAGACATTGTGCAGTAATGTTCATGAAACTGATATTGTTGTAACAATATACAGGACATGAACGGAAGAATCATTTACTCTTCACTTTGTAAATGATTTGGCTTAAAGTTTACGGCTGTCAAATGTCTAGTCTAACAGAGATTTACCTTGGGCTGTCTTTGACTTTGCCAGCCAAGTATTTGATATTTGACTATGTATACAGGAACAATACTTGTAAATGTGATAGATAATCTGCTTACATGCAACTTTAATCACCTTGTAAATATGATATGATAGACTCTCTGTGCCTTATGATAAGACACCACCTACATGATATATAGCTTAAAATAAACAAGCAGTGACATTTTACCTGTTTTATAATCTGTCATTTACTATGTTTTCACTATTTCATTCAATAAGACTAATTGTATGACTATTACTGTGTAGTATAACATACATATTGGCTCCCTATTGAAAAGGTTTTGAATATGAACCTTTTAGTCAATGGACCCGCATTAATGTAAGAGGGTATTAGGGCTATTTACATGGGCCAATGCACATGGCAATGATCAGGAATAAACCTGTTGCCGATCATTGACTGATCATTGTGCCACAGTAGAGCTGTTCATCCCCATGCAGATTCATTGTTTGTGAGAAGCACCAGTATATCCCTGTTCACTCAGGGCAATGTGCTGTCTACAAACAGCGATTTCAGGTACGGCATGAAAGAAATGATCACCTTACCCAAATTCTAACTATGGATAATGGTACTCAGATACCCCCAGCACTTATGCAGGGCAGAATAATATAAAAACTCAACAGTTGCCAAAAAAGATACAAACCGGATTCCAAAAAAGTTGGGACACTAAACAAATTGTAAATAAAAACTGAATGCAATGATGTGGAGATGGCAAATGTCAATACTTTATTTGTAATAGAACGTAGATGACAGATCAAACGTTTAATCCGAGTAAATGTATCATTTTAAAGGAAAAATAAGTTGATTCAAAGTTTCACAGTGTCAACAAATCCCCAAAAAGTTGGGACAAGTAGCAATAAGAGGCTGGAAAAAGTAAATTTGAGCATAACGAAGAGCTGGAAGACCAATTAACACTAATTAGGTCAATTGGCAACATGATTGGGTATAAAAAGAGCTTCTCAGAGTGGCAGTGTCTCTCAGAAGCCAAGATGGGTAGAGGATCACCAATTCCCACAATGTTGCACAGAAAGATAGTGGAGCAATATCAGAAAGGTGTTACCCAGCGAAAAATTGCAAAGACTTTGCATCTATCATTATCAACTGTGCATAACATCATCCGAAGATTCAGAGAATCTGGAACAATCTCTGTGCGTAAGGGTCAAGGCCGTAAAACCATACTGGATGCCCGTGATCTCCGGGCCCTTAAACGACCACAAACAGGAACTGCACCACAAACAGGAATGCTACTGTAAAGGAAATCACAGAATGGGCTCAGGAATACTTCCAGAAACCATTGTCAGTGAACACAATCCACCGTGCCATCCGCCGTTGCCAGCTGAAACTCTACAATGCAAAGAAGAAGCCATTTCTAAGCAAGATCCACAAGCTAAGGCATTTTCACTGGGCCAGGGATCATTTAAAATGGAGTGTGGCAAAATGGAAGACTGTTCTGTGGTCAGACGAGTCACGATTCGAAGTTCTTTTTGGAAATCTGGGATGCCATGTCATCCGGACCAAAGAGGACAAGGACAACCCAAGTTGTTATCAACGCTCAGTTCAGAAGCCTGCATCTCTGATGGTATGGGGTTGCATGAGTGCGTGTGGCATGGGCAGCTTGCATGTCTGGAAAGGCACCATCAATGCAGAAAAATATATTCAGGTTCTAGAACAACATATGCTCCCATCCAGACGTCATCTCTTTCAGGGAAGACCCTGCATTTTTCAACAAGATAATGCCAGACCACATTCTGCATCAATCACAACATCATGGCTGCGTAGGAGAAGGATCCGGGTACTGAAATGGCCAGTCTGCAGTCCAGATCTTTGACCTATAGAGAACATTTGGCGCATCATAAAGAGGAAGGTGCAACAAAGAAGGCCCAAGACGATTGAACAGTTAGAGGCCTGTATTAGACAAGAATGGGAGAGCATTCCTATTTCTAAACTTGAGAAACTGGTCTCCTCGGTCCCCAGACGTCTGTTGAGTGTTGTAAGAAGAAGGGGAGATGCCACACAGTGGTCAAAATGGCCTTGTCCCAACTTTTTGGGGATTTGTTGACACCATGAAATTCTGATTCAACATATTTTTCCCTTAAAATGGTAAATTTTCTCAGTTTAAACTTTTGTTCCGTGATTTATGTTCTATTCTGAATAAAATATTAGAAGTTGGCACCTCCACATCATTGCATTCAGTTTTTATTCACGATTTGTATAGTGTCCCAACTTTTTTGGAATCCGGTTTGTATTCCGAAAGCACATTCAATATCGACGTGCAGGAGACAGATGGAAATTGAATATGTGCTTCCAGCAGGGGCGTAACTACCATAGCGGCAGACCATGCGACTGCTATGGGGCCCCAGTTGGGATCACCCCCTTTTCTACTGGAGGTGAAAACTTGGTCAGGACTCTACCTTCTAAAGGAACAACTTTTAGCAAATGAGGCAGTGGAAATTAGGCCTGGTTTGATCCTTGCTATGGGGACCTTACTTCTCTATGTACGCTACTGGCTTTCAGTAATTCAAATCGCATCATGGAAAGGCCCGCATTATATGTGGAGATAATGCAAAGCCTTCGTCTGCCACGATTACAAATGGAGCGGCTGGAGCAGAAGTGCCTGGCAATCGCCTGGGTTCTGCAAGGAGAGTTGGTTGGCTCGAAGCCACTCATCTATTCTGGAATTACAGAAGATGCAGGAGCCTGCTGTGCTTCCATAGGCCCCAATATCAACAATAATAAATCTGTAATTACTGTCAACCAAGGCCAACAGCACTACAGAAAAATATTGCTTAAAATTATAATAACGGGAGCCTGAGTGAGGCGGCTTTCTAACATGAATGTGCTTGCCATCCAATGCTCCTATGCAGTTTGGAAACTACGTTAATTGATAAAAACCCTCAGCGATTTGCAGCCAATCTTCCGCTTTGGGTTGGGGCATAACGACATCTCTGAGACAGTTCATCCCATAGTCTCCCAGAGACTCAGGATGGGCCACTTTCATGCTTTATACACTGACTTGCGTCAGAACCCAGACAAATTGCGGGGTTACTGCCGTATGTCAGTGTCCACATTAGATAACTTGCCACAGTCTCTACGTTCGGCCTTAACTTTCCAGGACACGAACGTGAGGTGCAGCATTTCTCCTAAAGAAAGGATTCTGGTCACGTTAAAGGGATTCTGTCACCTCGTTTTAGCTTATTGAGATGCGGACATGCACGGCTAGATCGCCGCTAGCATGTCCGCGATATACCTATCCTATAGGGCTGTGTCCTTTTACTGTGTTTAAAAAATTATTTTAGAGATATGTAAATGAGCCTTGTAAGGTGCCCAAGGGGCTGTACTAACCTTCTTGTTGCCCAGCCACGCCCCCCTGTGAAGGAGCCCAGCACCCCAGCACCCCCTGCGTCCTCCGAATCTCCTCCTTTCTTCACAGTTAGATTGCCGTAATCTCGCTATGTGCGAGCTAGCGCATGCGCAGTGCCGGTATAGTGTTCCTTCCCTGTGCTGGCATCAGCCTCACGGAAGGAACTGCGCATGCGCGAGCTCGCGCATCGCGAGATTAGGGAAATCTAACTGTGAAGAAAGGAGGAGATTCGGAGGACGCAGGCGGTGCTGGGCTCCTTCACAGGCGGGCGTGGCTGGGCACCAGGAAGGTTCGTACAGACTCTTGGGCACCTTACAAGGCTCATTTACATATCTCTAAAATCATTTTTTATAAACAATAAAAGGACACAGCCCTATAGGACAGGTATATCGCGGACATGGTAGCAGCGATCAAGCCGTGCATGTCTGCATCTCAATAAGCTAAAATGAGGTGACAGAATCCCTTTAACGCGACCAGAATCCTTTCTTTAGGAGAAATGCTGCACCTCACGTTCGTGTCCTGGAAAGTTAAGCCCGAACGTAGAGACTGTGGCAAATTATCTAATGTGGACACTGACATACGGCAGTAACCCCGAAATTTGTCTGGGTTCTGACGCAAGTCAGTGTATAAAGCATGAAAGTGGCCCATCCTGAGTCTCTGGGAGACTATGGGATGAACCTAATGTCTCCCCAGTTCTTCGGACAGCATAGGTGACTGCCGTTCGAATCTCCGAGAAAGGAGATAGCACAGGTGAATATCGCTATATTAGACATGATAATAGCAAAGAAATAATGTGTGAAACAGATGCCGACCAAACACAAGTCTCTCACAAAGCTCCCAGCGTTCTCAAAGCTAGAGAAAATGGCAGCTATGTTACCATGTTCCCCATATTTATAACAGTCAGATTTTTTTTTATCATATCACTTATAAAATCTTTATTAAAAAAAGATAATAGTCACCTTCCATTTTTATGCGGATCCGTAAAAAATGGAAGACATATAAAACCACTGAAACATATATGCCGTTTTTTTGCAGACAGACTGAACTGTCCGCAGAAAACGGATCCACATTTTTACGCCCCGCAAAAAAAATATGCGGCCGTCTGAATGAGCCCTTATACTCACTATTGAACCTTTGGCCTAAGCTATCAGACAAAGTTTGGATATTGTGGGGGTAGATATAGGAGGAAGGGACCACTGCATATTATTATATGCAGAAGACATTATCTTATCCCTGACTGCCCCACCACAATCATTATCGTTTGCTTTGCAGATCATAGAGGAATTTGGCAGACTCTCCTATTATAAACGAAATCTAGAAAAATCCCAAATCCTCCCCTTACTTATTCCAGATCGTGTACAATCGGAAATGAAGATACAATTCCCTTTAGATTAAATACCTAAGTTTATATGTAATTAAGACAATGCGTTCCTTATACACAAATAATTATGTCCCATTGATTGTGTCTCTGGACGCACAGTTAAACCGCCTTGCTAGGTGTGAAATATCATGGATTGGGTGGATCGCTACGTATAAGATGTTCATACTTCCTAAACTCCTATACTTGTTTAGAACACTTCCAATTGCTCTCACTCAATCCTTTTTTCAGAAAGCACAAGCAGCATTGTCGGACTGGGGATTGAGGGGGCTGGGTTTACCCAACATTAAACACTATTATCTGGCTACCCAAGTTTTTCAACTACTTTCCTGGTGGACGAATAATTTTCTTTTTCCCTGGGTTTCCATTGAATCTAAATCGTTCCCCTCACAAAACCTCAGGGCCTTACTTCTGTCGACTTTGGTCCCCTCATAAAAACTGCCTAAAAAAATCCATATACTGTGTTTCCACTGCCCTTGCCGTATTTTTCACCCTATCTGTGGATGGCACTGTTACAGGGGGGGATCTGTGGATGGCACTGTTATATATGTGCCATCCACAGACCCCCCAGCCCATAACACTGCCATCCACAGACCCCCCAGCCCATAACTGTGCCATCCACAGATCACCCCCCCCCTGCCGCCGCCGTTGCTCCAGTATACAAATATAAGATGTCATATTCAATTAATAGTTATTAAACATGCCCCCTCACTCCTATTACTACCTTACATCCTAAGGCTACATTCACACGTCAGTATTTTTCTATAATCCGAATTTCAGTCCGTTTTTTGCGGATCCGTTGTTCCTGAAAATGTTTCCGTATGTCATCCGTATGTCATCCGTTTTTTGCGGATCCGCAAAAAACGGAAACATGTATACATTCAATAATCAAATAAAGTTGTTTGGATTTCTTTGAAAAAAAATTGAGAAAAAAAAAAATAAAAAAATTTGCTTTGTGTTTCCAGGAACGGATTCCGCAAAAAACGGAAGATATACGGAATGACATCCGAATGTCATCCGTTTTTGCGGATCCATTGACTTTGTATTGTACCAGGATCCGATTTTTCAGGACAAGAATAGGACATGTTTTATATTTAAACGGACATGCGGAACGGAACAACGGAAACGGACAGCACACATTGTGTTGTCTGATTTTTTCCAGGACCCATTGAAAATGAATGGGTCCAGATCTGGTCCTGATCTGTTCCTGAAAAAACGGAACAGATCAGGAAAGAAAAAACGGACGTGTGAATGGACCCTTATCGCTTCTGTAGAATTCAGGCAGGCAGGCCGGGCGGCCGGCGCGTCTCTCACTGACGTCACTTTCCTGCGCCGCCTGCTTCATTCATAAAGTAGGCGGTGCAGGCACGTGACACGAGTTACGCTGTCGCCCGCCCGGCCTGCCTGCCTGAATTCGACAGAAGCGATTAGGATGTAAGGTAGTAATAGTAGTTAGGGGGCATGTTTAATAACTATTAATTGAATATGACATCTTATATTAGTATACCGGAGCGGCGGGGCGGGGCTATACTACACTGACTGCACCACCCCGCCGCTATTGCCAGCCCCCAGATCCTCCTCCCAGTCCCTCCCCGAGTCCCCGCTCGCTCGTACATCGCAGCTTGCGATATAAAACTGCAAGCATTCGCCCCATAAGACGCAGGGGCATTTCTCCCCCATTTTGGGGGAAGAAAAAGTGCGTCTTATGGGGCAAAAAATACGGTAATTGGAAAGCATGTCACAGATTGGGTTCCCCAACTACATGGTCCATACTGACATGGGTCCCTTTGGAGTCTCTGGAGTTACAGTTGAAACCCGAAGTTTGCATACACTATATACACTGAACAAAAATATAAACACAACACTTTCGATTTTGCTCCCATTTTACATGAGCTGAACTTAAAGATCTGAAACATTTTCTACATACACAAAAGACCCATTACTCTCAAATATTGTTAACAAATCTGTCTAAATTGTTAGTGAGCACTTCTCCTTTGCTGAGATAATCCATCCCAGGTATGGCATATCAAGGTGCTGATTAGACACCATGAATATTGCACAGGTGTGCCTTAGACTGACCACAATAAAAGACCACTCTGAAATGTGCAGTTTGATCACACAGCACAATGCCACAGATTTCGCAACGTTTGAGGGAGCGTGCAATTGGCATGCTGACTGCAGGAATGTCTACCAGAGCTGTTGCCCGTGCAATGAATGTTCATTTCTCTACCATAAGCCGTCTCCATAGGCATTTCAGAGAATTTGGCAGTACATCCAACCAGCCTCACAACCGCAGACCACATGTAACCACACCATCCCAGGACCTCCATATCCAGCATGTTCACCTCCATGATCGTCTGAAACCAGCCACCCGGACAGCTGCAGCAACAATCAGTTTGCATAACCAAAGAATTTCTGCACAAACTGTCAGAAACCGTCTCAGGGAAGCTCATCTGCATGCTCGTCATCCTCATCAGGTTCTGGACCTGCCTGCAGTTCGTCATCATAACTGACTTGAGTGGGCAAATGCTCACATTCTATGGCATCTGGCACGTTGGAGAGGTGTTCTGTTCACGGATGAGTCCCAATTTTCACTGTTCAGGGCAGATGGCAGACAGCGTGTGTGGGGCGTGGTGTGGGTGAGCGGTTTGCTGACATCAACGTTGTGGATCGAGTGGCCCATGATGGCGGTGGGGTTATGGAATGGGCAGGCGTATGTTATGAACAATGAACACAGGTGCATTTTTCTGATGGCATTTTGAATGCACAGAGATACTGTGATGAGATCCTGAGGTCCATCGGTGCACAATTCCTGGAAGCTGAAAATATCCCGGTTCTTGCATGACCAGCATACTCACTGGACATGTCACCCATTGAGCATGTTTGGGATGCTCTGGATTGGCGTATACGACAGCGTGTTCCAGTTCCTGCCAGTATTCTGCAACTTTTCACAGCTATTGAAGAGGAGTCAACCAACATTCCACAGGCCACAATCAACAACCTGATCAACTCCATGCAACGGAGATGTGTTGCACTGCATAAAGCAAATGGTGGCCACATCAGATACTGACTGGTTTTCTGACCCCCCCCCCCCCCCCCCCACCCCAGTAAGGCAAAACTGTGCACATTTCAGAGTGGTCTTTTATTGTGGGCAGTCTAAGGCACACCTGTGCAATATTCAGGCTGTCTAATCAGCACCTTGATATGCCACACCTGTGAAGTGGGATGGATTATCTCGGCAAAGGAGAAGTGTTCACTAACACAGATTTAGACAAATTTGTGAACAATATTAGTATGTAGAAAATGTTTATCTTGGAGTTCAGCTCATGCAAAATGGGAGCAAAAGTTTAAGTGTTGCATTTATATTTTTGTTCAGTGTAAAAAGACACATATGCATGTTTTTCTCAATATCTGACATGAAATCAGAATAAACCTTTCCTGTTTTTGGACAACTAGGATTACCATAATTATTATTACTTGCCAAATGCCAGAACAATGAGAGAGAGAGAGGAAGAATGTTTTAAGGCATTTTTATTACTTTTCGCAAAGTCAGAAATTTACATACATTTCATTATTATTTGGTACCATTGCCCTTAAGGCTGTATGACTTGGGTCAAACATTTTAGATATATTTCCACGAGCTTCTCACAATAGTTGGTCGGAATTTGGGCCCATTACTCCTGACAAAACTGGTTTAACTGAGCCATGTTTGTTGGTCACCTTGCTCACACCTGCCTTTTAAGCTTTGCCCATAGATTTTCAATAGGATTGATATCAGGGCTTTGTGATGGCCACTCCAGAACACTGACTTTGCTATCCTTAAGGAACTTTGTAACCAGTTTGGCAGTATGCTTCGGGTCATTGTCCATTTGGAAGACCCATTTCTGGCCAAGCTTTAACTTCCTGGCTGATGTCTTAAGATGTTGCTTGAGTATTTCCACATAATCTTCTTTCCTCATAATGCCATCTATTTTGTGAAGTGCACCAGTCCTTCCTGCAGCAAAACAACCCCACAACATGATGCTACGACCCCCGTGTTTCACAGTTGGGATGGTGTTCTTAGGCTTCCAAGCTTTTTCCTCCAAATGTAACGATGGTCATTATAGCCAAAAAGTTTAGTTTTTGTTTCGTCAGACCACAGGACATGTCTCCAAAAATGCAGATCTTTGTTCCTGTGTGCATTTGCAAACATTAATCGGCTTTTTTATGTTTCTTTTGGAGCAATGGCTTCTTCCTGGCAGAGTGGCCCTTCAACCCATGTTGATACAGTACTCGTTTCACTGTGGATATTGACACAATCTTACCAGCTTCCGCCATCATCTTCACAAGGTCTTTTGCTTTTGTTCTTGGGTTGATATGCACATGTTGGACCAAAGTACGTTCATCTCTGGGACACAGAACCCGTCTCCTTCCTGAATGGTATGATGGCTGGACATTCCCATCTTGTTTGTACTTGCATATAATTGTTTGTACAGATGAATGAAGCACTTTCAGGTATCTTAAAATTGCACCTAAGAATAGGCCAGACTTGTGCAAGTCCACAATTATCTTCCTGATATCTTGGCTGATTTCTTTAGACTTTCTCATGATGCTACACAAAGAAGTAGTGTGTTTCAGATGTGGATTTAAATACATTGACAGCTGTGTCTCTAATTATCTCAGATGTTGCCAACAAACCTAACAAAAGCTTCCAAACCCATGACATCATCATATGGGCAGTCAAGAATTTTTTATAACAACCCCTTAGTGTAGCTGGCCAGCTAAGACCTGTCCTAGGTTGCTAATATAGCTGATATGTTTATACAGCTAAACCTTAATACAGTTCCTATGTTTGTGTTTGAAAGACAAAAGCAGAGTTATTTACAGTGACTTCATGTTTGGATGTCATATAACTGTTATATATATTGTGTTCACAGAAGCAGAAAAGATAATATGCCTTTAAGATTCATTATATAATGTAAGGTAAGCTCAATGACACAGCAGAAACAACAGAAAGCATAGCGTTAAATTGTTGTTGCTAGGCAGGACTCTAGACCAATCATAGCCAGCCTCACACTGCCCAGAAGTTTTGATCAATTACAGCCAGCCTCACACACAGCTTGTGTGGAAAATTCCCTAGCAGGAGCTGCTAGAAATTAGGGAGAGAAAAGCTGAACAGACATTCACTTCATTAAGAGCTGTGTTTTATGGAATCAGAGAGGCCAAAATAGGTATTTAAAACAGTTATATAATGTTCCTACTGTTAATATAGTGATGAGAACTATATACTGAACCAGTTATGTGTGTGTTTACTTACAGTTCCACCAATTGCATACAAACGAACTACTGAGCCATACAATCATACAATCCAAACAAATTGCATGCAAATGCGAACTGCTCATACCAGATCATAAGCAATTGTATAGAGCAAACTGCAAACCAAGCAGAGCAAGTGTACTATTGGTTAACCTCAGATATACCTCTCAGAGAGATCATAAAGTGCTTAAATAACTTAAAGTGAGAGTAAAGATACTCAAGAGAGAAATATATCCATAATTTTATTGTTGAATAACAAGATTGAACAGTTGAACCACTGTCTTATGCATACCGCCATTTTGTGATATCTTTTCTTTTTTTTTTTTAACAATAGTTTTTATTGAAAATATAAAATAGTAGGTTACATTTTAAATGTATGTCAATCACAATAGACATAACTTAATCAAAGTTAAAGGAGACAATCGTATAGAGTCTATAGGTAATAGATATAAATATACAGTGTGTGACAAGGTAGGGAAACAGTAAGAGTGGACTCGTTGGGTACATACATAGCAGGATAGAGTGTTATATGCACAAATACATAACTTTGTGGGGTACACATCTTTATAGTCTAATGGTAGCATTAAAAGGTAATTTACATTTGTTATGATTAAGCCACACTTCCCAATTTTTCAAAAACGAGGCTTTTGAGTTCCGAGAAGATGTCCCTAAACCTTCATATAAGCAGTTATTATCCAGTGTACTAAAAATTCTATTAATATTACGGAGGTTACCAGATTTCCAGCAAGCAGCGATTTTTAGTCGAGTAGCGAATATTAAGTGACTGGCTATCGACCGTATATGGAAGGGAAGATCTATAAGCCCAATAGACAAGAGAGCCATCTTAGATGAAGGTTTAATAGGGTTACCTGATATAGATGAGATGAACTTAAATACCGAGTTCCATAATTTTCTAACTGTGGGGCAATCCCACCACAAATGTATATATGAGCCTGGAGCGTTTCCGCATCTCCAACACTCTAGGGGTATATCTGGGAATATCCTGTTTAAATAGAGGGTGGTTCTATACCATCTATACAAGATTTTTCTTGCCCCTTCTAGATGATCAGAGCATTTGGACAATTTAGAGAAACAAGTGAACGCTTCTTTCCATTCTGAATCTGAGATAAAAGAGCTTAATTCAGAATTCTAGAATAGTGATGGCTAACCTTGGCACTCCAGCTGTGGTGAAACTATGACTCCCAGCATGCCCCATTTATTTCTATAGAGTTCTGAGAGCAGCCAAGCAAGCTGGAGTGCCAAGGTTAGCCATCACTGGTCTAGAATATGTTGTAAGGGGTTCAGACGCGATTCTTTTAGAAGTTAATAACCCTTAGTGATACCTTTGTCCGAATTTTTGGACATATGTATCCAATCTAGAAGGGAAGAGTTATGTAGGTCGAAGCTAAAAACATTTGGAGATTGCAGTAAGTGTCTTATCCTTAGATACTTATAGAAATCCGAATTGGGAATATCGAAATCTCTGTGAATTTGAGCAAATTCAACAAAAATACCTTCCTTCCATAATTGCCTAATTTCAGAAATGCCCGAGGTCTCCCAATTGTCCACACGCAAATCTGGGAGGGCTAATTCGCAAATTTCCAGAGGAGTTGAGGGACAAAGAAGTGGGGACTAACTTTTCTGTTCTAGCAAGGGAATACCAAGTCTTATAGATTGCTGTTAGAGTTGATAAAGGAGAATTATTTTTAATGCCAAAGGCCGCTGTGGCGGAAAGGCGTAACAGTATATCGTGAGACTCCATTACGTATAAATATACAAATATCTTAATTGATCAAGTATAGAGGAGGTGTAGTAATGTTTGATGGAGGGGACATTTAGACCGCCTGATTTGAGCGGTTTGAAAAGAATAAGTGCTTTCACTCTAGATTTATATTTCCCCCAAATGTGACGGTTAATTAAGGATTGTAGTTTAGTTAGATAAACATTGGGGATAGCAATTGGAATATTATGAAACATATAGATAATTTTGGGAAGAATGACCATTTTAAGTGCAGCTATTCTCCCTAACCAAGAGAGAGATTCCATCCTTAGGTTATTTAATGAATCATTCATTTTATTATATAGAGGCCAAAAGTTAACCTTGAATAGTTTGTTGGTGGGATATGCTAATTGAATGCCCAGGTATGTCAAGGATTCATCAGCCCAAGGGAATTTATATAGATTGGAAATTAAACGTTTGTTAGCCGGAGATAGACCCAAATCAAGCATTTGGGACTTGTTAACATTTATTTTATAAAAGGATGCTTTGCCGAATTTGGTAATAATGTCACTAATAGCAGATAGTGGAGATGTTGGGTTTGATGTGATAATTAGAACATCATCCGCGAATAGGCCTATACGATGATCTGTGTTTCCTATCTTTATCCCTTTAATGAGTGGGGAAGATCTAATATGCTCCGCAAAAGGTTCCATTGCGAGAGCAAATATCAAGGGAGAGATGGGGCATCCCTGTCTGGTCCCATTTTTGAAAACTAGACAATATATAGAGGCGCTGGGGTTAGAGTATAAAGACATAACTGCTGAGAGGTAGAAATTCCCAAATCCAAACTTTTTTAATGTTGCATAAATGTAGTCCCAGTGTATTCTATCAAACGCCTTCTCCGCATCCAGGGAAAGAAGCAGAGAAGGTGTCCGAGTGGCATATGCCACATCCAGCAGATCTATGAACCTTCTAGTTCCATCCGACAATTTTCTGTTGGGTACAAAACCAATCTGATCATTGGAAATTAGAGAAGGTAGAATGCTAGATAATATTTTTGCCAAGATTTTCGCAAAAATCTTTATATCCGAATTTAATAGAGACATGGGTCTGAAGTTAGCCGGTTTATCTGCAGGTTTGCCGGGTTTTAAGAGGGTGATAATTAATGCGTTTAACATATCTTTTGGAATTGAATTCTGCATTGCTATTAAGTTAAAGGCTCTGTTTAGGAAGGGATTTATAACGTGTGAGAAGTTCTTGTAGTATTCATTTGTAAGCCCATCTGGGCCAGGGGATTTATTATTTTTGAGGGAATGAATTGCCTCCCGATTGTGAGATTCTTGAATTGAGGAATTGACTTTGGGTTGGAGTTAAGGTCGGGAGGGAAATGCCATTAAGAAATTCGTTAATAGATTCAGGAGTGGGTTGGAAAGTGTCGGGGGATTTTTCCCGTTTACAGCTCTCCCTGCTTGGGGGAGTGTCCAGGCTGTGTAAACGAGACGTCAGAGCTCTGGTGCCCTCCCCCCTCCAGCTCTCCTCACTGCCTCGGCTCTGCTCTGCTGATGACGTCTCGTTTACAGCTCTCCCTGCTTGGGGGAGTGTCCAGGCTGTGTAAACGAGACGTCAGAGCTCTGGTGCCCTCCCCCCTCCAGCTCTCCTCACTGCCTCGGCTCTGCTCTGCTGATGACGTCTCGTTTACAGCTCTCCCTGCTTGGGGGAGTGTCCAGGCTGTGTAAACGAGACGTCAGAGCTCTGGTGCCCTCCCCCCTCCAGCTCTCCTCACTGCCTCGGCTCTGCTCTGCTAATGACGTCTCGTTTACAGCTCTCCCTGCTTGGGGGAGTGTCCAGGCTGTGTAAACGAGACGTCAGAGCCTCTGGTGCCCTCCCCCCTCCAGCTCTCCTCACTGCCTCGGCTCTGCTCTGCTGATGACCTCTCGTTTACAGCTCTCCCTGCTTGGGGGAGTGGCCAGGCTGTGTAAACGAAACGTCAGAGCTCTGGTGCCCTCCCCCCTCCAGCTCTCCTCACTGCCTCGGCTCTGCTCTGCTGATGACGTCTCGTTTACAGCTCTCCCTGCTTGGGGGAGTGGCCAGGCTGTGTAAACGAGACGTCAGAGCTCTGGTGCCCTCCCCCCTCCAGCTCTCCTCACTGCCTCGGCTCTGCTCTGCTGATGACGTCTCGTTTACAGCTCTCCCTGCTTGGGGGAGTGGCCAGGCTGTGTAAACGAGACGTCAGAGCTCTGGTGCCCTCCCCCCTCCAGCTCTCCTCACTGCCTCGGCTCTGCTCTGCTGATGACGTCTCGTTTACAGCTCTCCCTGCTTGGGGGAGTGTCCAGGCTGTGTAAACGAGACGTCAGAGCTCTGGTGCCCTCCCCCCTCCAGCTCTCCTCACTGCCTCGGCTCTGCTCTGCTGATGACGTCTCGTTTACAGCTCTCCCTGCTTGGGGGAGTGTCCAGGCTGTGTAAACGAGACGTCAGAGCCTCTGGTGCCCTCCCCCCTCCAGCTCTCCTCACTGCCTCAGCTCTGCTCTGCTGATGACCTCTCGTTTACAGCTCTCCCTGCTTGGGGGATTGGCCAGGCTGTGTAAACGAAACGTCAGAGCTCTGGTGCCCTCCCCCCTCCAGCTCTTCTCACTGCCTCGGCTCTGCTCTGCTGATGACGTCTCGTTTACAGCTCTCCCTGCTTGGGGGAGTGTCCAGGCTGTGTAAACGAGACGTGAGAGCTCTGGTGCCCTCCCCCCTCCAGCTCTCCTCACTGCCTCGGCTCTGCTCTGCTAATGACGTCTCGTTTACAGCTCTCCCTGCTTGGGGGAGTGTCCAGGCTGTGTAAACGAGACGTCAGAGCCTCTGGTGCCCTCCCCCCTCCAGCTCTCCTCACTGCCTCGGCTCTGCTCTGCTGATGACCTCTCGTTTACAGCTCTCCCTGCTTGGGGGAGTGGCCAGGCTGTGTAAACGAAACGTCAGAGCTCTGGTGCCCTCCCCCCTCCAGCTCTACTCACTGCCTCGGCTCTGCTCTGCTGATGACGTCTCATTTACAGCTCTCCCTGCTTGGGGGAGTGGCCAGGCTGTGTAAACGAGACGTCAGAGCTCTGGTGCCCTCCCCCCTCCAGCTCTCCTCACTGCCTCGGCTCTGCTCTGCTGATGACATCTCGTTTACAGCTCTCCCTGCTTGGGGGAGTGGCCAGGCTGTGTAAACGAGACGTCAGAGCCTCTGGTGCCCTCCCCCCTCCAGCTCTCCTCACTGCCTCGGCTCTGCTCTGCTGATGACGTCTCGTTTACAGCTCTCCCTGCTTGGGGGAGTGTCCAGGCTGTGTAAACGAGACGTCAGAGCTCTGGTGCCCTCCCCCCTCCAGCTCTTCTCACTGCCTCGGCTCTGCTCTGCTGATGACGTCTCGTTTACAGCTCTCCCTGCTTGGGGGAGTGTCCAGGCTGTGTAAACGAGACGTCAGAGCTCTGGTGCCCTCCCCCCTCCAGCTCTCCTCACTGCCTCGGCTCTGCTCTGCTGATGACGTCTCGTTTACAGCTCTCCCTGCTTGGGGGAGTGTCCAGGCTGTGTAAACGAGACGTCAGAGCTCTGGTGCCCTCCCCCCTCCTGCTCTTCTCACTGCCTCGGCTCTGCTCTGCTGATGACGTCTCGTTTACAGCTCTCCCTGCTTGGGGGAGTGGCCAGGCTGTGTAAACGAGACGTCAGAGCCTCTGGTGCCCTCCCCCTCCAGCTCTCCTCACTGCCTCGGCTCTGCTCTGCTGATGACGTCTCGTTTACAGCTCTCCCTGCTTGGGGGAGTGGCCAGGCTCTGTAAACGAGACGTCAGAGCCTCTGGTGCCCTCCCCCCTCCAGCTCTTCTCACTGCCTCGGCTCTGCTCTGCTGATGACGTCTCGTTTACAGCTCTCCCTGCTTGGGGGAGTGGCCAGGCTGTGTAAACGAGACGTCAGAGCCTCTGGTGCCCTCCCCCCTCCAGCTCTCCTCACTGCCTCGGCTCTGCTCTGCTGATGACGTCTCGTTTACAGCTCTCCCTGCTTGGGGGAGTGTCCAGGCTCTGACGTCTCGTTTACAGCTCTCCCTGCTTGGGGGAGTGTCCAGGCTGTGTAAACGAGACGTCAGAGCTCTGGTGCCCTCCCCCCTCCAGCTCTTCTCACTGCCTCGGCTCTGCTCTGCTGATGACGTCTCGTTTACAGCTCTCCCTGCTTGGGGGAGTGTCCAGGCTGTGTAACACTGCCTCGGCTCTGCTCATGTGCAGTACATACCAGAGCCGAGGCGATCTCTTCTCCAGCAGCAGGGTATGTTTGACCCTCCTGCATTCACTGGGGCTAGAGGTGGCATTTTGTAAACGTTCCCCTCTGCATCTGGGGATCGTTATTACAGCCCTGTCCCCCCCCCCCCCCCACTAGTACACATTGAACACCCCCTGGGAAATATAAATAAATAATTGGCCATCATATTCATCATCATTATTCATCTATATAAAATCCTTATCTGCCACCAATATATGTATTTATCTAAACAATATCCATATTGAATATATATTTGAATAATATAGATATTGCTTAGATACAGATAATGCTAATGATATTTTCACACTAGCGGCAGGACGTATCCGACAGGCTGTTCACCCTGTCGGATCCGCCCTGCCGCTATTTGCCCGTGCCGCTGGACGGATCCGTTATTGCAATTCATTTTTAGACGGATCCGCACCTGGATCCGTCTACAAATGCTGTCCGTTGTCACACTGATCGGCGGATCCAGCAGGCACGCAGCTCTGACGACGGAGCTGCCTTGCGGATCCGGCATTGCAAAACAACTAAAGGACGGATCCGTCCTTCTGGTCTGCGCATGAGCAGACCATGAAAACTGTGAAAAAGACTGACAGAGGGATCCGTCCATCCGCATGACAAGCAGATAGACGGATCCATCCTTCCGGTCTGCGCATGCACAAACCGGAGCTGACGACGGAGCTGCCTTGCGGATTCGGCATTGCAAAACAACTAAAGGACGGATCCGTCCTTCCGGTCTGCACGTCTGCACAGACGGATCCGCTCCTATAATGCAAACATTGGGATCCGTTCAGAACGGATCCGTTTGCATTATAGTTCAGAAAGAAAGTGTAAAAGTTAGTCAGACGGATCCGTCCAGACTTTACATTGAAAGTCAATGGGGGACGGATCCGTTTGAAATTGCACCATTGTAAGTCTGGACGGATCTGTTTGGCTCCGCACGGCCAGGTGGACACCCGAACGCTGCAAGTTGCGTTTGGATGTCCGCCTGCTGAGCGGAACGGAGGCCAGCCATCCTGATGCATTCTGAGCGGATCCGCATCCACTCAGAATGCATTGGGGCTCTACGGATCCGTTCGGGGCCGCTTGTGATATCCTTCAAACGGAACCCACAAGCGGAACCCCGAACGCAAGTGTGGAAGTAGCCTGATCGGCGGATCCAGCAGGCACGCAGCTCCGACAACGGAGCTGCCTTGCAGATCCGGCATTGCAAAACAACTGAAGGACGGATCCGTCCTTCCGGTCTGCACATGCACAAACCTGGAATACTGTGAAAAAGACTGACAGAGGGATCCGTCCATCCACATGGCAAGCAGATAGACGGATCCATCCTTCCGGTCTGCGCATGCACAAACCGGGAATACTGTGAAAAAGACTGACAGAGGGATCCATCCATCCGCATGACAAGCGGATAGACGGATCAGTTATTACAATGCATTTCTAGACGGATCCGCACCTGGATCCGTCTACAAATGCTGTCCGTTGTCACACTGATCGGCGGATCCAGCAGGCACGCAGCTCTGACGATGGAGCTGCCTTGCGGATCCGTCCTTCCGGTCTGCACATGCACAAACCGGGAACACTGTGAAAAAGACTGACAGAGGGATCCGTCCATCCGCATGACAAGTGTGTATTTTTTTTATTTTTTTTTGCAAAGTGCAGAGCAGGGTGAAGGAAAGGTCAGGTTGTTCACGCCCAGAAATATTCATGAGGCAGAGCTCAGGCTTTGTTGTTATACGCCCCCTCAGCATGTACTTCAGCATGTAAACACAGCAATAACACAACCATGAAAAGGTGTAAGTATGGGTTTTAACTTGATGAAATCTAGCCTAACCAAATTATATGTATATCCTGATGGATTTTAAGTGTTTTTTTTTTTTATTAACTCGGATAACCCCTTTAAAGTAATCCCTTAGAGAATTTTCTACGTCCGTACGAATAGAGGAATTTTGGAGCAAGGAATTATTAAGTCTCCACGGGGAGTATACTCTGTTATTGTACATATCATCTAGTGTGAGAATGGTAAACGCATGATCAGACCAGGTGATATTGGAGATGAAAACCTCCAACACTTTTTGAAGAAGCCATTTATCCATTACAAATAAATAAATTCTAGAATAGGTATTGTGTGGGTGTGAAAAAAAAGTGGCATGAAAGACCCTCCAAGTATCATGAAGCCCGTCCTGAAATAAAAAATCCTGAAGGAGAGAATTTTTATGAGACGGAGTGATCCCTGTTTAGAGTCTTGAGCCAATCTAATAGTACGCTTGATAAATTAAATTTGATCGCAGTTAGGGGCATAAAGATTCGCTATTGTATATCTAGTGTTCTTTATGTTGCATACAATAATAATAATATATCTACCCTCTTTATCTGACAATACATTGTGACAATGAAAGGCAATGGTGTTTTTAAAGCCTATAATAACACCTCTCCTTTTTTTAGTAGCCGGAGAGAAGAAAGTGTGCGATATCTTTTCAACACATGTTTTGTACATGGACTATCTGCTGCGGAGGCGGCAGTGTTATATGAAGAAAAGTTGAAGTTAATAAAGAAGTTATTTCAAGAATTTGGTGTGCTCTTCAAACCTACTGTCTCAATAGAACGGTGCTAGAGGAATTGCAGAGTAATAGACAGTCTGGTTAGACTAAAAGTCAGAGATATCAAAATTCTTCTAATGCCACAGCGCAAAAAGCACTTCATAGTGACCACGCACATTTTTTCAAAATCGGATTCCAAGAGCTATAACTTTTTTTTTTCCATCAATGTACTTGTATGAGGTCTTATTTTTTTGCAGTTATAGTTTTTAATGCACCATTTTGGGTACATGAAAACATTGATTAACACCAGCTATCTACCTTAAACCCCCTTTGTTTACGTCATTAAAAACACATATTGGTGGTCACTAAGGGGTTAAAGGCATAGTAATCTTAGTGTATGTAAACTTTTTACATTGCAGAAAGTAATAAAAATGCCACAAAACATTCTCTCTCTCATTATTCTGGCATTTGGAAAATAATAATAATAATTATGGTAATTGACCAAAAACAGGAAAGGTTTATTCTGAGTTCATGCAATAAAAGAGTAAAAGTGATTCACTAGGTTTCAATGGTACTTGCGCTGCTGGTCTCCTTGAATGAAGTGGGTTCTTCACAATTATAAAGTGTCAATATGGTGGGACCGCGCTGCTCCTCATTCACACAGAGCTTTTTTTCCTCCAATGCAGGTATTCACTTAATCCGGCTCAAGACAGACACCTCTAGATTAAATCGCAGTATACTTCCACGTAGGTTGGAAAGTTCAGCATGTCATCTCTGTATGGTTCAGAACCGCCCACACCTCAATGCTGAGCCGTCGTGGGCTATCTGCAAGATGTCATAAACCGCACAATAATGAACCACCAGCACAGTTAAAATCCTCTGTTTTATTATACTCACAGAAAGGAAGTAATTTTTCATCATGTCATTACAACAATGGTCTTTCACACAGCCCGATCCGGGTTTCGCATGTAGCTTCGTCAGGGGCGAGAATCTCAGAATCGCAGTGCAACACCATAGACTATCATTATAAAAATTGTTGCGCAACATTGGTGCAACATCAATGTCGCGCGACACTTGTAGCAGTGTAGTTGTGCCCTATGTGTCGCGCGACTTATTGTCGCACGACACATGTCGTCCTGTAGCCCTAGCCTAAAGCTGACCTACAGCAGTGAAGAAAACTGTGTGTATGTGGAGACTAAGGGCCTGCAAGCTTCTATTGGCTGATAAGGGACATGTGACCATGTCTATGGCAGTTGGGATATGAAGAGAAAGACTTGCAGGCTTGTATTGGCTAATGCAGGTAATTTTTTGGGGAATATCTCAGGAACGGTACATCCTAGAGAGCTGTGACCCCCACAAGATTTCTTTCTAGGTAGCAAGGGATGTGTATACCAAGTTTTGTTGAAATCGATGGTTGCGTTTTTGAGTGATTGCGGAACATACATACATAGCGTATTTTTCGCCCCATAAGACGCTGTGGCGATGTGAACTGTAAAATGCATGGGAAAGTCCCGGAAGGGGGGTATATCTCTCCCAGGTTCCTCAACTGGCTGAGGTGGGTGAAATCCAGAATGACGCTGGCTTCACTAAATATAGTTGGTGGAGCTATTTTCTTTATTTATTCAGGGCTGGATTTTACTTGGATTGGGATGGTAGGTTTCGGTAGTGAGACCTCCCAATCGACTCCCCCAGTCCGGGCAGGTTTTTCCCTAGCAGGAAGGTGATTGCAGGTGAGGCCTGCTGTAATCAGGCCTGCATAAAGCACCTCCCAGGGGGGGGGCGTGTCCTGACTATGGCGGAGTGAACACGCATCGCTGAGAGCTCCTGTCCTGAGAGGGCTTTCGCAAGCATTTCTAGCTCACCAGCACCTGCATTTCTAGGCTCCGATGGTTCGGACGAGAAGGGGTTCCTCTGCCGGTTCCGTTAGTACCCGCACGGATGTGAGGCACAAGGACATCCAGCAGTTTTTTGCTCTGGAAGGCCAGAAGGTAACGGGCCGCGACTCAGGCGCCACGGCTCTCCCACAAGCTGCGAGCGAACTGAACGTTGCTGCACCCCCATACAAGCCCTTACACGCTCCGAAGCAAGTGGAGAAGTCAAGGGTGGCCCACCGCAATATGAACCAGCCTCAATCGCCTGCTGTAAATCAGAAGAGGGACTCACCTCCTCCGGCCCACGCTATGTCTGGCGGAGACACTAGGCCGGCGCCATCATGCCAGGCCCCACGAGACTCCACGTCGCCGGCTCAGGCCGCACAGACTCCGCAGAAACCAGCCTTATCCCAGGCTATCCCTCCGACAGACACAGAGGAGCCGCCTTGGGACTGGAGAGCCCATGTCCGACAACTGCCGACCAGGCAAGAGATGGAACAGTTTATTGCGCGCCTTGAAACCTCCTATAAGCAGGAACTCCATACCTTGTCCACCAATTTACAAATAGTGGAGGAGAGGGTGGGCGATGTATCCTCCCACCAGGCTGAATTGTCCTCCCGCCTGGACATGCTGGAAGATAAAGGGGTGCAAAGGGATCAGCATATTAGTCAGCTCTATTGTCTGCATGAAGATGTGGAAAATCGTAGTAGGCGCAATAATATCAGACTGCGGGGCCTACCTGAAGCTATCCCTACTGCTGATCTTATTCACACCCTGCAAGAACTTTTCAGAATAATCTTGAACAGGCCGGTCTCTGATGACCTAGAAATTGACAGGGCACATAGGACACTCGGCCCCCCAAATCCGGATCCTGCTAGACCCAGGGATGTGATATGTTGCCTGCACTACTACTCCATTAAAGAAGAGATCATGCGTAAGGCGCGCAACACAGCCACGATCGAGTTTCGGGGAGCTCATATCTCACTTTTACAGGACCTGGCTCGCTCCACATTACAACAGAGAAGAGCTCTTCGTCCTTTGCTAGAGTGTCTCCGTGAAAGAGACATTCCCTACATGTGGGGTTATCCGTTCCAGTTGGTGGTCAGAAGGGGTGGCAAGCGCTATGAACTGCGTGATCCGTCTGAGTTAGCTGATTTCCTGGCAGCGCTGGGCCTCCCTGATATTGAACTCCCCGACTGGACTATCACTCCCCGATCCCGTCGAGATTCTCTGTTTGGAAGGCTACCTCTCCAGGACGTAATAGAGGGGTGGAAGATAGGAGACAGGCTTCCTGATCGTTCCTCTTAATTGCGATTTGAGGAGAGGGCTGTCCCCCTTTACATAGTTTCCCCATAAGGTCTCTGCTGGCTGAGGTCCAGCTCTCATGAGGCAGATTTTTCTACAAGATCTGGTGACATGGTTCCCCTTTCCCAAGAAGGAGTAACTCATTTCACTAGGCATCCCTATCTCACAGTTTGATCTCCGGTTGCTGGGTCTCCTGTTTGTTTGTCGGAGATTGGTACCTTTTATAGAATTGTCCCCCCCCTTCTTTGCCCGCCATCTCTTAGGGGCGCGCAGAGGTTTAATGCTGGTCAGGTATACTCTCAGGCAGGTCTCTACACCTGCTGTTGGAAGACAGTTCCCTGTTTAACGTTTTTCGTTACTCACCTCAATTCCGAGGTTTTCTTGATACCTTAGGGTGTCTTCCCTGATTGGGATTGTGTCTGTAGTCTTTTTTCCCTTTTTTCTTTTTGTGGTCTTGTCTTGTCTGTTTACCTTTCCTCTCCCCCCATTTTTATTTTTTGTGTGTCTCTGTGTCCTTGTGTGATTTTCTGTTGTATTGTCTTACCGTTGTGTGTTTTCCTCACCCCCGTACCTGCCACCTATCCTGTCAGGGTCTCTCTGTAATTTGGTCATGGCGCCTCCAATCAATCAGAGGGTTGAGATCAAATTGGTCTCTCTGAATGTAAGGGGTTTTAATATCCCTGATAAAAGAGCAATGATCCTAGCTGGGTTACAGAAAGAAAATGCTCAGATCCTACTTCTCCAGGAAACACATTTTAAGACGCACCATGTACCAAATTTCAGATCCAAGACGTACACCACATGGATCCATAGTACTAATCCAGATGCTAAAGCGAAAGGTGTCTCGATAGCGTTGAATAAAAATTTACCTTGCTCTGTTTTAGATTCTAGATCTTGCAGCAAGGGACGTTACGTCTTTGTCAAGCTGGCCATACATGGGAGAGTGTACACCGTAGGTAACATATACCTTCCGAATTCGGGTCAAGGTAAGGCATGTCAACAATGGAATCTTTCATGGATGGTATTGTACTGCTGGGAGGGGACTTTAATTTGCCCCTTAATCCGTCGCTAGACACCTCCCTTGGGAGATTGCTGATTCCTAACTCGACTCTCACTAGGGTCCGCTCTGTCTTGCAGTCCAATAGGCTGGTGGATGTCTGGAGGGTGTTAAATCAGAGGAGCCGAGACTACACATACTACTCCCCAGCCCATGACTCCTATAGCAGGATCGACCTGTTCGTTATTTCCCACCATGCTTTGTCCTATCACCCTAGGGTGGATGTTGGTTCGATATTATGGTCGGATCACGCCCCTGTTTTTCTTACTCTGGCTTTACCTGACTTAGTGGCTAAAGAGTGGACGTGGCGGCTCAATGCACATTTATTGAAAGATATGGTTTGTAGACAAGCCATAGAGAAATCCATTTCAGATTTTATGGACACTCACACCACTGACTCCACAGCTCCTCCTATGCAGTGGGAGGCACTCAAGTGTGTCCTAAGGGGGTTTTTATTCAGCATGGCTCGAGACTGAAAAGAGAGAGGGAGGCACGTATTAGGAGCTTGTCGGACGAGTTACTCCGTCTGGAATCCCTTCATAAGGGATCTCGTACCCCTGATCTGCTGTCGGAGTTGTCCTCGGTGAGAGATAAATTAAGGGAAGAGATTGGCAAGAAACATGCACACGCTAGGGAACGATACCAGGGCTTTTTGTTCGAAAACGCCAATAAATGTGGGTCGGCCCTAGCCAAACTTCTCCATCCTAAATCGACACAATCCTATATCCCTGAGATTAAGAACTCACAGGGTAAGACCTTGCATCATCCTCTCCATATTGCTGAAGCTTTCAGGGAATATTATGCATCTTTGTATAATATCAATGGCTAATTCGCGGACATGCGGCCCTCTGATCTGGATGGTCGCATCTCCTCCTATCTAAATGAGACGGCCCTGCCCGCGATTACGCCAGAACAGCAAGCTGATCTAGATCTACCCCTCTCTGAGACTGAGGTAAAATTGGTGGTTAAATCTCTTAAAGGCCATAAGAGCCCGGGGCCGGACGGATTTACTGGTGTTTTCTATAAAAGATTCCTTGATCTACTTAGTCCTTTGATGACAAAAACATTCAATAGCATCTCTCCTACTTGTCCATTCCCTAAACAATCCCTGGAGGCTCATATCGTTGTCATTCCCAAGCCTAATAAAGATAGCACGGTTTGTGGTAACTACAGGCCGATATCTTTAATAAACTGTGACATTAAAATCTATTCAAAGATCCTGGCGAATAGGTTGCGGCTGATATTACCGCAATGTATTAGCCTGGACCAAGTGGGCTTTGTCCCTGGCAGAGAAGCCAGAGACAATACCATACGCACTATCACGTTGATCCACCATGTGCAAGAGAGACAGATCCCCGCTGGCCTGATGTCTGTTGATGCCGAGAAGGCGTTTGACAGGGTTCACTGGCGATTTCTGTTAGCTTCCTTGCAACATCTTGGATTGGGACACAGATTCATAGAATATGTATCAGCCTTATATACCAACCCTACTGCCAGAGTCAGGGTTAATGGGGTTCTAGCACCACCTTTTGAGATCCATAATGGAACCCGTCAGGGTTGTCCGTTGTCCCCTCTCCTATATGTACTACAAATGGAACACCTTGCTCAGGCTATCCGCCTCAATCCCGACATTCCAGGTATCTCCATCAGGAATAAACAGCAGAAACTGGCGTTGTACGCTGACGACTTGCTCCAATACGTGTCGTCCCCCCACATCTCAATTCCATCTTTACTCCGAGAGTTTGATAGATTTGGACACCTAAGCAATTTTAAGGTGAATCTCTCAAAGACGGAGCTTCTAAACATCTCTTTGACTGATGCGGATGTAAATTCCCTCCGAAATTCCTACACAGCTACACTTGCTTTTCACACTCAATTACTTACCTCTGCAGAGGAGAACGCTGGAGGACATGCAGAAATACTCCCTTAAAAAGCTGTCTTGGTTTGGCCGCATGTCCGCCTTCAAGATGGACATCCTGCCGAGGTTTCTTTACCTATTTCAAACTGTCCCGATATATGTGCCAAGGTCGTACTTCCAAGAGCTTCAGAAAGGTCTGAACAAGTTCATATGGCAAGCTAGTAAACCCAGACTACGGAGACAAGTCCTGACTAAACAGAAATCCTTGGGCGGTTTTGGCCTCCCAGACATGTTAATCTATTATAGCGCTTCGGTGCTAACCAAAATTCGGGACTGGCTTCATAAGGATGCTTAGAAATTGTGGGTAGGTTTGGAGCAGTCTTTGTCTCCCCTGCCTCTTCAAGCGCTGCCCTGGCTTGAATTGGATAAACGGCCGGCCTCTGAAGAGTGGCCATACCTGGTAAGGCATGCTCTATCTTTTTGGGATAAGTGGATCTCCATGTCACAAGTGTCAGCTAGGCCAGGTCCCATGACCCCATTGCATGGTAATCCGGCATTTTCACCGGGCCTCCGACCCTCCGTTTTTCTCATTAAAACCGTAGGGGATGGTATCTTGAGGGTTAAGGACTTAGTCACTTCGGGGCTATTATCCTCCATTGAGAACCTCAGACAGAACGTAGCTTTCTCACAAGTTTCATGGTTGGGGTACGCTCAAGTCAGGTCTTTCATGGGTCACACGTTCCCTGGTGGAGCGATAGGTCAGTTGACAGACTTTGACAAACTTTACCTGGCCTCCACTGATGGTCGCGGTACAATATCATCCATGTATCAGGTTTTGCTACAATCCCAGAATGGGGACAGAGCCCCCTTCTTCGCAAAATGGGAAAGGGACCTGCAAACTACCTTCTCAGCGGATGAAGTGGAGAATATTTGTACACTCTCCCATGGGATGTCTATGGCATCTCAAATTAAAGAAAAGAATTATAAAATTGTCTCTAGGTGGTATTATTGTCCTACTACTCTACACCAGATGTTCCCGTCGGTTCCCGATTATTGCTGGCGGTGTGAACGAGAGCAAGGTTCTATGTTGCATATCTGGTGGGACTGCCAGCTGATAAAGCCTTTCTGGGAGAAGGTTCTGGATATTTATACCAGCTTTTCGAACCAGTCAATATCTAATACTCCTCAGGTTACACTGCTGTCTCTCATCCCGGGCTCTATCTCACAAGTTAAGAAAGGGGCACTACGTCTCTTCTTGGCAGCGGCGTGCATGGTAATTCCAAGGCACTGGAAAACCACTGCCCCCCCTACATTGTCTGAGTGGGCCAAGGAATTGAAACATATTCTTAGGATGGAAGAGTTGATAGCCGATAGTCAGGAAAGAAGCGGGATTTACCAGAACAGATACAACTCTCTAACTTTCTTTCTAGACTCTCAGAGGTTTAGAGATCTGGTTTGTTCCTGAATTTTTCCTCAGCAGGGTTCTTGACAGGTGTACCCTTTTCTTGGTATCCCTCCCCTCATCCTAATCCTCTTTCCTTTTGTGTCATTTATGTTTAATGTGATGTAGGAACCTCCATTTAGGATTACTCACTCAGTGTGCTCACTTGGGCATTCGAGGGCTCATAATAAACCTTACTCTCCTCCACAATGATAGCCTTCCTTGATTGGGGTTCCCTGTTATGACTGGGATGTTCGAGTCCCACTAAAGGTTAATATGTCTGTGATACTTCAGCTGTTTCTCGAGGGTCCTGCGTGTCCCTGTGTTGGACTATGTCCATATTACTTATATCAATGTCTGCGATGTAATGTGTCATTTGCTTATGAAAATCAAAAAATGAATAAAATAAGATTACACATAATCCCAGGGTGACAGTCTGGGGAGGGAAAGTGAGACCGTTTTTGTGAAGCAGAGGCTCTGTGTGTGGTCTCAGTCAGGAGGACTGAGGGGCCACAAGGCTTTGAATACCCTGAAGTTTGGGGATCTAGCGATGCCTAGAGAACGAGGGTTGCACAGGCAGAGTTGGGAGGACTACTGGGCCACACTCCCCCAAAAGGTATTGGAATTGCCACAGCCTGGAGGCTGCTGTATTGATGTTGGCTGAGGGAAGCTGAATATAATGTCCATGTGTGAACTGTGCTCTACTAGTGAGGTAGGGATGTATTTTGTTTAGGTAGTGCCTAGATGGGCAGGAGTTTATTTGTGTTTTAAGTGTTGGCGGTGGGGGAACCTCACCCCACCCAGTGATGTATAACTGGACTATCCTTTATGAGAAGAGTGTCAAAATAAATGCACAGTTTGGACATGAAAATCCGTTGTCTGGTGACATATCTGTGAGTGTGACCTCTGAAAAGAGACGATCCCTTACAACGCATTTTTCCCCAAAAGTTGCAAAAGTGCATTCTGGGTAGTGTTATGACATCACATTCCTTATCAATGCACACGCCCATTGAACAATGATTGAAAAGTTCCAAACTAGGAAGGTATGTTCATCTGATAAGTTTTGGGTTAAGAAACCAGATACCAAAAAGAAAAAGAAAAAGACTGAAAGAGAAAAAACAAAGAAAGAAAGGGAGATCTCTGGAGAAAGATTTGGATTATTGGAAAAACTCTTGAGAGCTGACTGCCCCAAGACTCTGCACATCACTTGACCCTTGGGTAATGTATATTTTATTTAAAGCAGTATTGATCTAAATTAATTGGCTTGATACTTAGCCAGATACCTGCTAATTTGCAGATGTGTAACGTTAGTTGCTACATCAATATTTTCGCTTGATTTTAGTTACGATGCTTATAACTGAATAAAGGGCATAATATTGGAGAAACTCTCTGTTGGGAATATTTATATTCCCTAGTTTGATATCAAGCCAATAATTTATAAGTTTTATTGCAATACTACCGAATATATGAGATTTGTCATCATTTTGGGCAGAGCAAGGGCTCGTATCTGTCATTTTCTTGATTTAGTTTTTCCGCATAATCCATTGATTTTATATCTCTCACTATTTTAAAGCCGTATTGCAGAATATATTCTTCTGTTGGTTGAGTAGTGTTTTGTTGGCACCATATAGTGAATTATGGGTACTGCATATCATTATATATCAAATATTATTGAAATTTACGTTGATTAATTTTTTATTGTACAAGCATAGACGCTTGTACCCTGTTTTACTGATTGCACAAAATAATCAGGTTCTCAATTGTACTCTTTTTGAGATGTTTATGTCCATCTCGTGGATCAATAGCATTTGCATAATTTTTATTTTGATCCGTAATTTGTATTGCTTGAGGAAGGCTCCAGTATAGAGCCGAAATGTTGCATGTCCTGCTTGGGTGAATAAACTTTTTAATTTTTTTTTTTATGGAGTGCTGCCCGTTTTTCGAGTTCATCTGCTCTAGTTGGTCTTTTCTGAAATTTTCTTAGTCGCATCCCACAGCAAAAGCCATGGTCCATGAAAAACATCCAAGCCAGGCTACATTTTGGAAAAACACATCTGAAGTCTCCCAAAAGCATGTGGGAAAAGGTGTTATGGTCTGATGAAACCAAGGTTGAACTTTTTATCCATAATTCCAAAAGATATGTTTGGCGCTAAAACAACACTGCACATCACCAAAAGAACACCATACCCACAGTAAAGCATGGAGGTGGCAAAATCATGCTTTGGAGCTGTTTTTCTTCAGCTGGAACTGGGGCCTTAGTTAAGCTAGAGGGAATTATGAACAGTTCCAAACACCAGTCAATATTGGCACAAGACCTTCAGGCTTCTGTTAGAAAGCTGAACACGAAGAGGAACTTCATCTTTCAGCATGACAACGACCCAAAGCATACATCCAAATAAACAAAGAAATGGCTTCGCCAGAAGAAGATTAAAGTTTTGGAATGGCCCAGCCAAAGCCCAGACCTGAATCCGATTGAAAATCTGTGGGGTGATCTGAAGAGGGCTGTGCACAGGAGATACCCCCCAATCTGACAGATCAAAATGTGCCATGATGATAGACTTATACCGAAAAAGAGCGAGTGCTGTAGTAAAATCAAATGGTGCTTCAACAAAGTGTTAGTTTAAGGGTGTGCACACTTATGCAACCATATTATTTAATTTTTATATTTTTCTTCCCTCTACCTAAAAGATTTCAGTTTGTTTTTCAATTGAGTTGTACAGTTTATAGGTCACATTAAAAGGTGGAAAAAGTTCTGAAATGATTTATCTTTGCCTCATACATCACAGAAACCTGACATTTTAACAGGGGTGTGTAGACTTTTTATATCCACTGTATATATACATATATATATATATATATATATATATAAGATGTAAACTTCTGGTTTCAACTGTATGTCTGGAGGACCTAGATCTAAGCACATGGAAACAAAAAGTATTACAAGCAATACCAGAACTACTTAGGGAAGGGCATATACAATCTTTTACACAATTACAGCATAAGTATGACATTCCTCATTGTGACTTTTATAAGTATCTCCGCAGTAGGTACTTCCTGGCATCTGGAGACCCTTATACAGTAACAAGTATATCTGTATACAACAGCCCTACTATGTATCGTTAGGCAAGAAAGATAGCTTCACAAAATCCATTCCTTTCAGATCCTTGGAATCAGAAACAGTCTGTTACGGCCATGGTCATGGTCGTGACTCCTGAACCGCATGCTGTTGGCTGCGGTTTGGTTTGGTTGTTCAACCACAGGTGAGGGCCACTAGTGTGTTGCCTCACTTGTGGTTGCCGCGGGCAACAAGTTATTTTGTATTGTCGCAGTAGAGCAGCCTGAGCTGGTGCTAGGCAGCTTGCGGCAATGTTCATGCGGCTGCACCTAGCAACCTCTCAGTTAGGAGTGTGTGTATGTTATGCACTTTGTATGTCTGGTGTGCACAAAGTTTATGTTTGGTGTGCACTGTGACTCTTCCCTTCACTGTGGCTGCCCGTGGCAACGTTTGGTTTGGATGTGTACATGTGGTGGCAGTGTCTCGGCCTTCTGGCTGACTCCCAGGACATGGTTGCCACGCATGTCATTGCCTGCGGTAACAGCTGCAGTGTGAGGTTTGTTTGGACACTTCCCCTTTAAGTGGTTTCACTTCCCTGGTTAGTGTTGGAAGGGTTAATTCCCTCTCCTGTGTGTGTCTGTGTGGGTGTGGCCACTTTGGGCTACAGCCTCTTTGGAGATCAGAAGCTGAGGGGGTTCTTCAGCCATGCTTTGCTGGAGACACCCTCCTGGTAATTCCATCTGCCAGTGGGGGCCATAAACAAATTATTATGTATTGTTTATACACAATGTTATGAGGATGTGTTTGAGTATCATGTCTATTCTTTACAGCGTATGGTTTCCTGGTGTCCTGTGTGGTGTGTGTGCTCTGTCGTTTGTGTTTGTGGACAGCAGCACTGATACCTGGGTCCCAGGCTCTGTGTCTGTGGCAGGTAAGTGTTAGTTCTAGTTGCACTTACCTGCCATTGCCATATGTATGTTTCCGTTTCCCCTGTCTTTATAGTTTGGCCATCTTTAGACTCCTATTTCTCCATGTCCAGGAGGAACAGGTAGTCTACCCAGCTCCTAGCTTAGGGACCTGCGGAGGGCTAGTAGGGACCTGAGGTTCCAGAGCATGAGCCCTCCTACCTTCAAGGTCGGCTCATGTCGCTAGGAGTTAGGGTCAGATTAGGGAAGCAATAGGAGGTGACCTGCTCCCTAATTCTGTGGTTCTGGCCAAGTCGTGACTAACATCCTCTGTCATCGCACGGTTGAGGGTTTTCCCCATCCTCAGCCGTGACACAGTCCTTCACAGCTGCTCAATGATCACAGGCCCTCTCACACGCAGCTAAATGTTTCAAATGTACAATGCATTATGAACCGTATATGAAAACCCTCCTGTGATGGTATTTCACCCTAGAGCAGCTCAGAATAATCTTTCCAGGTTCCTTACAGTTATGTTGGAGGGGCTGTGGCCACAAAGGCCCGTTTACACATATATTCTGGAGCAGTCAAGTCCTTATCGATTTATGGTGTCATATTTTGTCTATAATCTCTACCATTTCTAAATCTTCTATATCAGGATCTCCCCATTCGGCTCTGTTGCTTATTGAAATAGGTGTATTCCCGATAAAACATAGGGTCATAATTTCTTATCCCCTCTTTGTTGAATAAACTCATACAGAAGGACCAATGGACACCACATCAAATAGTACACGTTCCCGCAAAATGACCTTTCCTGTATTTGTTCTACAGTTCAGTGACATTTACTATTTCTTACTACTGCTTACTCTAGATTTGGTTTTACCTGTTGCCAGGAAAATGTTAAGAAAATATAGGATTTACATGACGGTAAAAATAACCATAAAGGTAACATCCTTTGATCATCCAAGCACAAATAATAATTGTGATGATCAGATTTCATTCTTATGTTTCACAATGATTTCACACTTTCTTCCTCTTTAAGAAGCATGTTTGGTTAGTATTGAATGTACTCCTGAATGGCAAATTGTATAAATTGACCAAATCTCAAGTGTTTCAATACAGTTCATTCCGAGTGTTTATAGGAAGAGACATTGTTCAATGAGGGCAGAAATGAAGACCATTTTCGGTGTCCTGGTGATTGCAGCAGTATGTTGCATTGGTAAGTGCCATTGACTGTATATCTTTTATGCTAGTAAATTCAGTCTTATAGTACTATGCTATTTAAATGTTGTCACTTTCTTCTCACTGTCTTCATAAAGGATAACTGTAGACTATAATCTAAAAATATTTTTTCGTTACAGGGTTCCAAATGTCCTGTATATAACGTATATTAAATGATAAAATTAGGGCGGTCTGCAGCTGCCATTAGGGGGAGTTTACGAGTTTAGTGCATACTTTTTTCTTAGGTAAATGTATTAAAGGGGTTTTCCAGGACCCACATCAGATTTTTTAAAAAGATTGTAATTATAATAATAATAATCTTTATTTATATAGCGTCAACATATTCTGCAGCGCTTATAGAATAATTACAGCGCTTATGTAGATAATGTAGATAAACTCATAGAAGTGTAGATAATTTAGACTCCACACCTTTTTTTCATGTTTGTGTGCCTTCTAATTGGCTACAATGAACCCTTCTAGTTTTATTTGTGTACAACCACTACTTCTGGTCCCAGTTACATTCAGATTGGTAGTTTCTTCATTTGCCATATTCCTTCCCTGGCATTTCGTCCCACCCAATCCACCCATTCATGGCATGTTGGTTCTTTCAGTATAGCTGCAGAGGTCAGCCAGGCATCTTAGGGCAATCCCTCTGCGATATGCAGCCTACTTGGGAGTTCACAGTCATGATAATGTTCTGCATACATCTCAAAGACTCATGAGAGCATCTATATAGAGCATCAGCCAAAGTAATGCAGCTTCATAAATTGGGGTCGCATAGCTTCATATCTCAGCAGAATTTTTAATATAAGTGATTTAAGACATTTTTAGGGAAGGGATGTAAATGATTTTGAAAATGTTTTGGGTCTCGGAAACCCCCTTTAATAGTATGTAGGCATATTTTAGATATGTAGAGACTTGGGACTCTGTATAAGTCAAAAAGTAGCACTGATTGCTAGAATGGTATGCAGTAGATTACACATTGATGCCTATAGTGAAAGACTTAAGGTGGATTTATATGGGACAATTGTGCAGCTGATTGTCTGAAAGGAAGCGTTCCTTCCCGACAGTCGGCTGCTCGCTCAGTGAAGGAGACTGTGCATTTACAGGCAGCGATCTCCTTCACTGTATGAGGACGAAGGATAGCTATTGCGATCCCTCGTCCTCATACAGAATCATGATTTCTGAGCAGCATGCTGTTGTTTAGACAACACAATCTTCTGCACTATTTTCGATGGTGCCTGCATGAACCATAATGATCACCAGATAAACGAGTGTTTCACTCCTCATCGGGTGATCGGTGGCACATTTACATGGGCAGATTGTTGGGAATGACCGTTCTCAGGAACGGCAGTAAATAATTTAGAGCAGTACCAATGTACCTTGTTTGACTCTCTCGGAATGCAACAGCTTGTTCAAACCACCGATCCTCAATGGTCAACAGATCAGTACAAAAGTAGAAGATGACAGCAGCATATCCCTATGAGGGTCCTTTATTCACCGAACATCCATGAAACAATGTACAAAGAAGTGCAACGTTTTGGCTACAATTAGCCAAATTAGCCCTTTGTCTTGGCGTATAACTTTAAAAGGTCCTAACTGTGCCTGTGCCGAACGAAGCCGGCAGTAGGAGCGTGCTTTTCACTCACTGCGCCTGCGCCGAATACTAAACAGGGCGGCGCAGAACTCGGACGTCATTCAACTGTACATGGGCGTGCCAAAAGGTGAGAAGACGGAGCCTCTAGGTGCTGCAGCAACGCCCCACTAGCACCTAGAGGCTCATTAGCATATTATAAAAGTCTTTATTTTGAGGGGACGGCGGCCGGCAGGGAGTTATAAATCATACTGTAATGTACTGCTGACATTAGAACATCGCTAATGTCAGTCAGCTACATAATGATTTTTCTCATGACAGAAACCCTTTAAGTCTACATTAAGTAGAGAGATAGGTCGGTAATTGACACATAGGGAAGCGTCCTTGCCCGGTTTGGGAATGACTGTAATGTGAGCCTGTAGAGCCTGGTGAGGAAAAGCGCAACCCTTTGAGATTGAGTTAAATGCCTGAATGATGGTTAGAACCAGCTCCTCTCCAAGTAGCTTAAAGAAGCGGGGAGTCAGACCATCTGGACCTGTTCTTTTCCCGGTTTTGAGATCCTTCATGGCATACAGGAGCTCCGAGGAAGAAAAATCCTCCTCCAAGCTAGAGGATGAGGTATTTGAGATACGTGTAGGACCAAACTGGCTTAAATAATGTTGTATGTCTTCAGGGGTAGACCCCAAATTGGCACCTCCTCTAGCCCCAAGATCATAAAGTTTAGCATAGTAGGCCTGAAACTCAGATGTCATCTCCGAGGGAGAGTGAACCGGGCTTCTAGAAGCCGTGTTAAGAGTTGACACATATAATAGAGGTATCTGGGGGTGGAGTGCCCTTGCCAACCATCTGCCACTTTAATCGCCTTATTTATAGAAGCCTTGTTTAATTTTATCTCGGATACACAGGGATTTTTTGATCTAGTATCTTAAGTATTTGCTGGCATAGTGAAGAGATATCTGCTTTGAGTTGGTCAGATGGGGAAGTCTTATTTAGGGTCTCCTGGTAATCAAGATCCGCAAGAAGTGTGGCAAGCTGGTGTGAACGTTCTTTTTTGAGTCTGGCTCCGTGAGATAGGAATAAACCACTGATCACACATTTGAAGGCTTCACATTTCACAGGTGCTGCAGTTATATCAGACTGGTGGTTCCTAGTAAAATCCAGGATAGCAGCTCGTATATCCATTATACAGACCGAGTCATTTAACAGGTTATAATTTAGTCTCCAAGTTAATGGGCGTGTGAAATGGGGGCATAATAGGCCGTATATAGGTGAATGGTCTGACATAAGAGAGCATCCATTGAGCAACAGGGATCAGAATCAGAGTTTACAAGAAATAAAAAGGTGATCAAGTCTTCCATAGCGATTGTGAGCTTGTGAACGGAAGCTATAGTCCCTGACACCTGGATGCAGAACACACCACAGGTAAACCAGCCGAAGTCCCGCCATGTCGGCCCTGAACACACGCAGGGACGCTGGGGAGACAGAGGACTTACTGGTTTAGGGATCAATGGTTGGATCCATCACCATATTAAAGTCACCTCCTAGGATTATAGAAGAGCCATCTGCAAATCTGGCCAATGATCTGAGGAGTTTGGATCCGAAGGTCGTCTGTCCCTGGTTAGGAAAATAAACACAGCGACTGTGAGAAAGGAGTGATTAACTGAGAGTTTAAGGAAGATAAACTGACCTCTAGGGTCAATGTCTGAGGACAAGACTTTAGCGCAGAAATTTTTCTGAAAAGCAATAGAGACTCCTCTTGCCTTTTTAGTAGGATTGGGGCCATGGAACCAGTCAGGATAGTATCTGCTATTACACCTGGTGGTGGAGGTAGCCTTAAAATGGGTTTCTTGGATCATGACTAGCATAACCCCTTTCTTATGTAAATGGTATAGGATCTGGCTATGTTTATCAGGCTTGTTGAGACCTCTGGCATTGTAGGAGCAGAATGAAAGAGGTGTCATCATAGTGGGTAGGTAAATAGTATCATTCTCAAAATGGTCAGATCCCTTACCCAGGGTAGGGACATAAAAGGAGGGTAGGACATATGGTGGGGAAGACAGGTACAAGGTTGAGAGTATAAAAACATAACATTCAGGGGTAAAAACTTGAACAGAAAAAAGGAGAGCCAACTAGATCGGCTCAGTGGAGTACTAAACAATTACCTCAGTCACAGACAGCACCAAGTGCTGTGATCCTTAAATGGCGATAGGAGAATTCAAGGGCTAAACAGCAGCCATACTAGTCTTCGACATCAATAAGAAGGTAATGTGATATGTAACAGGGCATGAAAATCACATTCTAACAGTCTAAATGTGAACCAATAAGGCAGACAAAGGTAACAGTCCAGCATAAGCTGTTATGGGACATAGTCACTGCTAACAACTAGAGGTGGACCAGTAATCAAAGGAAGGAAAGTAAAAGAAAACAAAAGAAAATAATATGAGTGTCCAGTCTACTGCTGCTTGAGGTTGCCTTTAAGATCTCTGAGGCTTAGGCGCCGATGTCTGCTAGCTATCGCGGCGTGGAATGGAGTGGACCAAGCGTGGCCTTGGCCACTCAGGGAGTTCCAATGATGGTAGATCAAAGACTTCCAGTAGTTTTGGTAAATCAGCTAGAGATTTTAAAATAGCTTTTTTCCCCATCTTTCTTGGCAATTAGATGAAAGGGGTATCCTCATCTATAGATAATGGAGTTGAAGTGGCCTGAAAGTTAAGTGTTGGTATTCTAGTACTGCCATTTAAACCTTTTTTTTTTTTTTTCCTCTGCTTAATTAAGGGGAGTGCCCTGGGCAACCAGGTGCTATAAATTAACCCACTAAAACTCTGTAGAGCCTGCTCTTCCTGGGGCCTGCTCTACTAAGTGGCCTTCTTCTTAAGTGGAGTTGAAAAAACAAGAGTTCTAGTGCTGTGTGTGGTTTTGTGGGAGTGATTGCAGGTGGCTGAGTGTGGATTGCAGCAGAGATCATTGAAAGTTAAGTGTTGGTATTCTAGTACTGCCATTTAAACCTTTTTTTTTTTTTTTTCTCTGCTTAATTAAGGGGAGTGCCCTGGGCAACCAGGTGCTATAAATTAACCCACTAAAACTCTGTAGAGCCTGCTCTTCCTGGGGCCTGCTCTACTAAGTGGCCTTCTTATTAAGTGGAGTTGAAAAAACAAGGAGTTCTAGTGCTGTGTGTGGTTTTGTGGGAGTGATTGCAGGTGGCTGAGTGTGGATTGCAGCAGAGATCATTGAAAGTTAAGTGTTGGTATTCTAGTACTGCCATTTAAACCTTTTTTTTTTTTTTTTCTCTGCTTAATTAAGGGGAGTGCCCTGGGCAACCAGGTGCTATAAATTAACCCACTAAAACTCTGTAGAGCCTGCTCTTCCTGGGGCCTGCTCTACTAAGTGGCCTTCTTATTAAGTGGAGTTGAAAAAACAAGGAGTTCTAGTGCTGTGTGTGGTTTTGTGGGAGTGATTGCAGGTGGCTGAGTGTGGATTGCAGCAGAGATCATTGAAAGTTAAGTGTTGGTATTCTAGTACTGCCATTTAAACCTTTTTTTTTTTTTTTTTTCTCTGCTTAATTAAGGGGAGTGCCCTGGGCAACCAGGTGCTATAAATTAACCCACTAAAACTCTGTAGAGCCTGCTCTTCCTGGGGCCTGCTCTACTAAGTGGCCTTCTTATTAAGTGGAGTTGAAAAAACAAGGAGTTCTAGTGCTGTGTGTGGTTTTGTGGGAGTGATTGCAGGTGGCTGAGTGTGGATTGCAGCAGAGATCATTGAAAGTTAAGTGTTGGTATTCTAGTACTGCCATTTAAACTTTTTTTTTTTTTTTTCTCTGCTTAATTAAGGGGAGTGCCCTGGGCAACCAGGTGCTATAAATTAACCCACTAAAACTCTGTAGAGCCTGCTCTTCCTGGGGCCTGCTCTACTAAGTGGCCTTCTTATTAAGTGGAGTTGAAAAAACAAGGAGTTCTAGTGCTGTGTGTGGTTTTGTGGGAGTGATTGCAGGTGGCTGAGTGTGGATTGCAGCAGAGATCATTGAAAGTTAAGTGTTGGTATTCTAGTACTGCCATTTAAACCTTTTTTTTTTTTTTTTCTCTGCTTAATTAAGGGGAGTGCCCTGGGCAACCAGGTGCTATAAATTAACCCACTAAAACTCTGTAGAGCCTGCTCTTCCTGGGGCCTGCTCTACTAAGTGGCCTTCTTATTAAGTGGAGTTGAAAAAACAAGGAGTTCTAGTGCTGTGTGTGGTTTTGTGGGAGTGATTGCAGGTGGCTGAGTGTGGATTGCAGCAGAGATCATTGAAAGTTAAGTGTTGGTATTCTAGTACTGCCATTTAAACCTTTTTTTTTTTTTTTTCTCTGCTTAATTAAGGGGAGTGCCCTGGGCAACCAGGTGCTATAAATTAACCCACTAAAACTCTGTAGAGCCTGCTCTTCCTGGGGCCTGCTCTACTAAGTGGCCTTCTTATTAAGTGGAGTTGAAAAAACAAGGAGTTCTAGTGCTGTGTGTGGTTTTGTGGGAGTGATTGCAGGTGGCTGAGTGTGGATTGCAGCAGAGATCATTGAAAGTTAAGTGTTGGTATTCTAGTACTGCCATTTAAACCTTTTTTTTTTCTCTCTGCTTAATTAAGGGGAGTGCCCTGGGCAACCAGGTGCTATAAATTAACCCACTAAAACTCTGTAGAGCCTGCTCTTCCTGGGGCCTGCTCTACTAAGTGGCCTTCTTAAGTGGAGTTGAAAAAACAAGAGTTCTAGTGCTGTGTGTGGTTTTGTGGGAGTGATTGCAGGTGGCTGAGTGTGGATTGCAGCAGAGATCATTGAAAGTTAAGTGTTGGTATTCTAGTACTGCCATTTAAACCTTTTTTTTTTTTTTTTCTCTGCTTAATTAAGGGGAGTGCCCTGGGCAACCAGGTGCTATAAATTAACCCACTAAAACTCTGTAGAGCCTGCTCTTCCTGGGGCCTGCTCTACTAAGTGGCCTTCTTATTAAGTGGAGTTGAAAAAACAAGGAGTTCTAGTGCTGTGTGTGGTTTTGTGGGAGTGATTGCAGGTGGCTGAGTGTGGATTGCAGCAGAGATCATTGAAAGTTAAGTGTTGGTATTCTAGTACTGCCATTTAAACCTTTTTTTTTTTTTTTTCTCTGCTTAATTAAGGGGAGTGCCCTGGGCAACCAGGTGCTATAAATTAACCCACTAAAACTCTGTAGAGCCTGCTCTTCCTGGGGCCTGCTCTACTAAGTGGCCTTCTTATTAAGTGGAGTTGAAAAAACAAGGAGTTCTAGTGCTGTGTGTGGTTTTGTGGGAGTGATTGCAGGTGGCTGAGTGTGGATTGCAGCAGAGATCATTGAAAGTTAAGTGTTGGTATTCTAGTACTGCCATTTAAACCTTTTTTTTTTTTTTTTTTCTCTGCTTAATTAAGGGGAGTGCCCTGGGCAACCAGGTGCTATAAATTAACCCACTAAAACTCTGTAGAGCCTGCTCTTCCTGGGGCCTGCTCTACTAAGTGGCCTTCTTATTAAGTGGAGTTGAAAAAAACAAGGAGTTTAAGAAAAGGAGTTTGGAAACTAAGGTTGGATATAATTTCCTTGTGTGTTGTTGGCTTGGTTTAGCGTAGCCCTTCGGCTACAGCAGACAGGGTCTAGGTCTGAATCATATATACTGTTTTACTTTTTACTGTTGTAATCCCCATTTAGTATGTGTTGCACAATTTACAACGCAGTCCAGTGCACATCTTGCATGATGTATGCAGTCCTGGAACAGGAGTTTAAGGGTGCATATCTTTGTTCTAGATGTGAGCAAATAACCCGTTTGGAATCGCAAATCGAGTCTCTAAACGGGCAAGTTGCAACACTGAGAGGCATTGATAATTTGCAAAAGAGTTTGCTTCTCACCGAGCAAGCACTCTTTGGGGTAGATGAGGGGGAGGGTGACAGAGAGGAGGCTGAGGAAAGTGAGGTAGCTAGCTGGGTAACAGTTAGAAAGCGGGGTAGAGGGAAGAGTGCCAGGGAGGCTAGCCCTGATCTGACACACCCCAACAAGTTTGCACGTTTGGCAGATGAGGGGGATGTCAGTCCGGGGACGGCACTGCTGCAGCCGGACACTTCCTCTGCCAGTCAGGGGAATGTCAGCTCCAGTAAGCAGGGAACCAGGAGAGCAGGGCAGGCCAGACAGGTGCTGGTAGTGGGCGACTCCATTATTAGGGGAACAGATAGGGAAATCTGTCACAAAGACCGTGATCGCCGAACAGTGTGCTGTCTTCCTGGCGCTAGAGTTCGACACATTGCGGATCGGGTTGACAGATTACTGGGAGGGGCTGGAGAAGATCCAGCGGTCATGGTCCATATCGGAACCAATGACAAAGTTAGAGGTAGGTGGAGAGTCCTTAAAAATGATTTCAGGGATTTAGGTCAAAAGCTGAGGGCAAGGACCTCAAAGGTAGTATTTTCCGAAATACTGCCTGTACCACGAGCCACACAAGAAAGGCAGCGGGAGATTATGGAGATTAACAAGTGGCTCAAGAACTGGTGTAGGAAGGAGGGGTTTGGGTTCCTGGAGAACTGGGCCGATTTTTCTATCGGCTACAGGCTCTATCGTAGGGACGGGCTGCACCTCAATGGGGAAGGGGCAGCTGTGCTGGGGAGAAAGATGGCTAGAAGGTTGGAGGAGTGTTTAAACTAGGGACTGGGGGGGGAGGGTAATTACGTTATAGGATGGGAAGATAGTGCAGATAGAGACCGGGGGCAAAGTAATGGGACTGGGGGAGGAATGGAAGGAGGGACTAGAACAGTTCAGAAGGAAAGGTGTAGGGTAAAAAATATACATAAACCTCTCAAATGTATGTATACTAATGCCAGAAGCCTGACTAATAAAACTGGTGAACTGGAATTAGTGATGTGTGAGGAGAACTATGACATAGTGGGAATAACTGAGACATGGCTGGATGATAGCTATGACTGGGCGGTTAATGTACAAGGTTACAGTCTGTTTAGAAAGGATCGTCAAAACCGGAGAGGAGGAGGGGTCTGCCTCTATGTAAAGTCCGGTCTAAAGCCCACACTCCGCGAAGATATAAATGAGGGACATGAACATGTGGAGTCACTGTGGGTAGAGATACATGGAGCTAAAAACAACAATAAATTACTAATAGGAGTTTACTATAAACCACCTAATATACCAGAGTCCACAGAAAATCTATTACTAAACGAGATAGACGAGGCGGCAAATCATAATGAGGTGGTTATTATGGGGGACTTCAACTACCCAGATATAGACTGGGAAACTGAAACTTGTATATCTCATAAAGGAAACAGGTTCTTGGCAATAACCAAAGACAATTACCTCTCCCAACTGGTTCAGGACCCGACTAGAGGGACGGCCATACTGGACTTAGTATTAACCAATAGGCCGGACAGAACAACAGACGTGCAGGTTGGGGGACACCTGGGAAATAGTGACCACAAAGTAATAACCTTCCAATTATCATTCAAAAGAGCGTTTCTAGAGGGAGGAACAAAAATACCAAACTTCAAAAAAGCTAAATTTAGCCAACTAAGAGAGGCCATAGGCCAAACTAACTGGGACAAAGTCCTCAAAAATAAAAATACAGCCACAAAATGGGATATCTTTAAAAACATCCTAAAATCTCATTGTGAGAGGTACATACCGTATGGTAATAAAAGGTTAAGGAATAAAAAGAAACCAATGTGGATAAATAGAACTGTAACGAAAGCAATAAATGACAAAAAGAAAGCATATCATTCACTGAAACAGGAGGGGAGCACGGAAGCACTGAAAAACTATAAGGAAAAAAATAGAACATGTAAAAAACAAATAAAAGCGGCCAAACTAGAGACCGAGAGATTAATTGCCAAAGAGAGTAAAACTAACCCTAAAATATTCTTCAATTATATAAATGTTAAAAAGTATAAATCTGAAGGTGTCGGCCCTTTAAAGAGTAATGAGGGGGAAGTCGCAGAGAGCGATGAGGAGAAAGCAAAGCTGTTAAATATTTTTTTCTCCAATATATTCACTGAGGAAAATAAATTGTCAGATGACATGCAGAATGCAAAAATAAATTCCCCATTAAAAGTGTCCTGTCTGACCCAGGAAGAAGTACATCAGCGACTTAAAAAGATTAAAATAGACAAATCGCCAGGACCGGATGACATACACCCCCGTATCCTAAAGGAATTAAGTAATGTCATAGCCAGACCCTTATTTCTGATATTTGCAGACTCTATACTGACAGGGAATGTCCCACAGGATTGGCGCATGGCATATGTGGTGCCAATATTCAAAAAGGGGCCAAAAACAGACCCTGGAAACTATAGGCCGGTAAGTTTAACATCTGTTGTGGGTAAACTGTTTGAAGGTTTTCTGAGCGATGCTATATTAGAGCATCTCAACAGAAATAAGCAAATAACGCCATATCAGCATGGCTTCGTGAGGGATCGGTCATGTCAGACTAATTTAATCAGTTTCTATGAGGAGGTAAGTTCTAGACTTGACAGCGGCGAATCAATGGATGTCGTATATCTGGACTTCTCCAAAGCATTTGACACTGTACCACATAAAAGGTTAGTATATAAAATGAGAATGCTCGGACTGGGAGAAAACATCTGTATGTGGGTAAGTAACTGGCTCAGTGATAGAAAACAGAGGGTGGTTATTAACGGTACACACTCAGATTGGGTCACTGTCACTAGTGGGGTACCTCAGGGGTCAGTATTGGGCCCTATTCTCTTCAATATATTTATTAATGATCTTGTAGAAGGCTTGCATAGTAAAGTATCAATTTTCGCAGATGACACTAAACTGTGTAAAGTAATTTACACTGATGAGGACAGTATACTACTACAGAGGGATCTGGATAGACTGGAGGCTTGGGCAGATAAGTGGCAGATGGGGTTTAACACTGATAAATGTAAAGTTATGCACATGGGAAGGAAAAATGCAAGTCAACCGTACATACTAAATGGTAAAACACTCGGTAACACTGACATGGAAAAGGATCTAGGAATTTTAATAAACAGCAAACTAAGCTGCAAAAACCAGTGTCAGGCAGCTGCTGCCAAGGCCAACAAGATAATGGGTTGCATCAGAAGGGGCATAGATTCCCGTGATAAGAACATAGTCCTACCACTTTACAAATCGCTAGTCAGACCACACATGGAGTACTGTGTACAGTTCTGGGCTCCTGTAAACAAGGCAGACATAGCAGAGCTGGAGAAGGTCCAGAGGAGGGCAACTAAAGTAATAACTGGAATGGGGCAACTACAGTACCCTGAAAGATTATCAAAATTAGAGTTATTCACTTTAGAAAAAAGACGACTGAGGGGAGATCTAATTAATATGTATAAATATATCAAGGGTCAGTACAGAGATCTATCCCATCAGCTATTTATCCCCAGGACTGTGACTGTGACGAGAGGACATCCTCTGCGTCTAGAGGAAAGAAGGTTTGTACACAAACATAGAAAAGGATTCTTTACGGTAAGAGCAGTGAGACTCTGGAACTCTCTGCCTGAGGAGGTGGTGATGGTGAGTACAATAAAGGAATTCAAGAGGGGCCTGGACGTATTTCTGGAGCTTAATAATATTACAGGCTATAGCTACTAGAGAGGGGTCTTCCTCTGGATCAACTTGCGGGATAACAGGCCGAACTGGATGGACAAATGTCTTTTTTCGGCCTTATGTACTATGTTACTATGTTACTATGTCCCTGAGAGTTGTCAGGAGAGGATTTAGGGCCTTGCGGAGCATTAAAGTGTGCCTCGTGAGATCTGGCAAGATTAGGAGTTCTTTGTTTTTTCGAAAAGGGTTGCCTCTGAGTTTCTAGCAGCTCTGAGAATAGCTTCCTTGTACTTGTAGAAATTAATTCTGCATATAATGTCACTAGGGTGGCAAAGGTCTCCTGTTTTAGGGCCCAGAGCTCTGTTGATTCGATCAATCTCTATGGGTAGATAAGATTCTCTATTCAGCAATTTGCCAAAATATTCATGTGCCCAAGACTCTAAGTCTGGTGGAGATACTGATTCAGGGAGCCCCCTGATGCAGAGATTGTTTCTCCGGTTCCAATTTAAATGTTGTCCAAGTGGATTAGTATATCCTGGATCTGTTCAGTATGATCGTTTATGGCCTTATGATGTGAGTCCAGTACTGCGAGTATTTAGTCTTGTAGCTCCTCTATCTCCTCTACCCTCTGGCCAACATGTTTATTATCCTGATGTAGGGCCGCCATATCCTGCTTATGGGAGGCCTCCAATCTCGTGAATAAAGCATTTATCTTGGATTTTGTTGGGAGCCCCATTTGCCATTTTGGTCTTTTGAGTCTGACAACCTCACTGACCTGCGTGTCATGGTGGGGGAGGCTCTTGCTGGGGCGATGACCCAGAGGATGCCGCTGCATATCTGGAAAGGGAGGGAGAGGAGGGGGCTGCTGAGCTGGGACTCGCTGCCGCTGTTGGTGATGCAACAGCATGTACCATATACAGTATTGTGTATTATTATCACTTGACCAGTAGATGGCACTGTATGGGTTACCAGTTGTGTATAACTGTAAAACTTGTTGGTTCTCTCTCTCTATACCAAGATGGCTGCTGTTACAGTTTGCTGAAATGTCTTGTATGTTTGGAACTTAATCCACACAAATAAAAAAGTTCTGCCTCATCACAAGCTACTAGTGTCTTCTCTAATCCACAATCAACAGCCATTGCATAGGAACCTGGGTATCCGGTGGTCTTATCGTCCCGGTGTGTAGAGTCCACATGTTGGGGAACTCGAGTTCTAGGTATGCGCAGGTGAGACTGCCCCATGTGCTGCCTCCAACATACTGGTAGACACGCTGCCCTCGGCGGGTCCTGCAGGCAGGCCGGATGAGCTGAAAAAGTGGGAAATTCCTCCAGAATCCTGATCCGTGGGTGCGGGTGTTGAAGAGGGTCCCTTCCTGCAACCCATCGCTGATAAATAGTAGTCAGGAGTGCCCTATATGCAGTAAATAAGCCGGAGATGTTCAGGAGCCAGAGATTTGCGCTGCTCACTCTGCCATTGGCAAGCTCTGCCCCTCCTCCCCGCCTTATATTCTTTTGTGGTTAGTGAGCTGCATAATTGTAAATTGCACCTAACATTCTAATGAAGTCTCTGCAATATAGTTTCTTAGGCTAAGAATAGAATAAGAGGGCAATCATGCTGTATGTTATCACAAAAATACTGAAAGTTACTAACGCTGTTTTATTTATTCTAGCCTCAGTCACGTCAAGTGTTATTAGAGATGGCAAAGATGAGCAAGATCCTGTTACAGGATCTTTCTGCTTGCAGAAAGCTATGGTAAGTTTATACTGAAATATCAGCAAAATAAATAAATACATTTGGCTAGGTTCACAGCTGCATTGGAGGCTCTGTCTGTCTGGTAAAATGCTGGACTCCATGACAGAAATGAACAGACACCATTATAGTCAACTGAGGTCCATTGACAGAAAAGGCACTTTCATGTTATTATTGTTCTGTTCCTATAACGTAGCAGAAGACTTGAAATAAATAATGGCAATTTGAGCATTACCTTAGAGATGATCTTTTTCTACATTTTTCAATGTAGTTACTTGGTGTGGGCTCCAGCATTTCTTTACCATGAACCTAATAGCACGTATAGCTAGGGGGTTGTCTAAAGCAGACCAAAGACTTCAGATAATGGCTGGCCAAGTGCCTTTTCAGCCAACCACTGCCACTCTAAACAAGCACATTTGGCTCTGCTTGTTTATTATAGTAGGAACTGAGGATCTTACATTGGTCTTCTCCTGTAGTAAGAAAGGATTAGTTAGGTTAAAACCCAACCAGTCTGATCAGCGATCAGTGGGAGTAACATCTATCCAGCAACAAAAATCTTATGTCTATATCTTCCTTTACTCAACTGACTGTATGTAAAATGCACATGGTTTTCAATCTGTGTAATCTGCTAAAAATTAAATCAATGATTGATTGATTGACTGATTGTCTTTTTTCAGGACATCAATATAGAAGCTTCTAACAGTGTGGTGGAATTACTCTGCGCATATATGGCACACAAGGTAAAAAACAAAAACCATCATTTACGGTGTATTCAGGCTGTCTTTCATGGATATTTATGAACCTAATGGATGTGATACACTTGCTTATTAGGATCTGCCTGACAAAGAAGAACTTATCCAAGCAATACAAAAACTGCAGGTAGGCAACCTATAATAATGTTGTCATCATCTTACATAATTTTCTCTTGCAGCAGGAACCTTACTCAGTGCTCTTATTACTCTGTGCTGTAATCAGGGACCTCATATTTCAGAAATGTGTCACTTCTGTACACCTTCTGTACTCCGAGAGTACTGTTCCTGGAAATCTAAACTAGGACATACACATTCAATAGCCATTGACTAAAGGATCATTTGGCCAACAGCTATCTCTCCCGATTTCCCCCATACACATAAACGTTTGGTTTGGGTTGCTGTTGTCAAAGGGGAGAGAGGAGAAAGCCGCTGCCAGACACTTGTGATGGAAGCTTATCTTCTTTAATAACAAAACACTCAATCCTTCTCCCCTCCAACATCATCTGTCAGGAGCCCCTATTACATTATTAGACTGCTGGCCATCTCTGCAGGTTCGGCCAACAATATTTTAATGTCTATGGGGGCCTTTATAGATTATTGCTTGCAAAGATTCATTCAGATTCAAAGTCTTGCTTGCCACAGATCTCTCCAGACAGTGCCTGCCATAGTGTACAATATAGTTTCTACCATAGATGCCCCATTTAGTTCTTGCCATAGATGCACCGTACAGTGCCTGATATAGATGCCCCCTACAGTGCTTGCCGTAGATGCCCCATACAGTGCATGTTAACGTTGCCCTCAAGAATGCATGCTAGAGATGCCTCAAGCAATGCCTGGCCCTGATGTTTTCAAACAGGGCCAGGCTCATATGGATCCCTACAGCACCTACAGCAAATGCCTCCATTTCAAACAGAAGCGGAGCCCACACTGTGCTTGTTATATGTTTTACAACATAATCTATATTTTATAATAAATGTTAATGTAACTTTTTAGTAGCAGCATTTTCAACTCCAATAATGTTAACTATTCAGATCATAATTTCTGGCAATGTTTTATATTCTGATATAGGATGTTAGTGGCTGCACCCCTGAAGACATTTTTGGAACAAATGAAAGCCTAGTAAGATATTTTTATCATATCTTTTTTTCTGTTGTTCTCTTAACTTTGTATTATATCTTATCAGAATAATTGCCTTTTTCTCCATCAAGCAGCATTCTTTTTGTTTCTTCTCTCTCGCTGCAGCTCACTCCTCCCCTCTCTTGTCTCTCAAGACATACTTATTAGAGAATGTTAATTTAGGGGGGGGGGGGGGGATAATTTTTCTGTGATGAGATATCTTACAACATTTCTTATATTCGCCTGTACCATTGAGTTATGCAGTGTCTGTTAAAATGACAGTGACCAATACAGCTATATTATAATATTATATTCTGATAGCCGTGGCAGCGTGCACCTGTACTTTATTTCATATTATTTGGAAGTGCTGGTCTAAATTTGTGTTTTACATGGCACCTTTGGTGGGAGTGGCTGCCCCCCTTTGGACTTTGCACTCCTGTCCATCTGCCCAGGGCATTCAATCAGAGTGTGAGATAGCTGGGTTATAGATTACCCTGAATTTGTAGGCTCAGGCCCAAGAGAGGAAAGTCTGATAGTGTGGGTCCTGTCTGTTGGAAGCCACCTTGTCACTGGTAGATGGGCAACACAATTTTGATATAATAAGTATAGCAGTAATGCAATTCAGATTTATCCATGTTTCCAGTACTTACATGTGTCATTGCGCATGGAACAGTGTGCTTCTGCAAAGGGGCAGACTGGTCCTGGAAAAAAAACTAAAAGTAGCTCCATGTTGTAGTCAGGTCCAAATTGAAAGAAGGTGGGGAAAAACAAGTAGCGTTACCATATTGCAGCACATAATACCACCCCAGTAGAGCCAAATATCACAGTGCGGAACAATACCGAACCCAGCAGCACAAAATATCTACCTAGTAGCTGACCCAATGTGCTGGCCAGCACCAGCTGCCATGTTCTGTCCTAGTCCAGTTGCCTCAAGATGGCAATACAGTTGAATTCAAGAGTCAGGAGGGGAGCGTCAGATCATTACTTACCTGGCTCGCAGTCTTGAGGTGGGCTCATGTGACCCCCTAGGTATCGGCCCACTGGGAAGTTTCCCTGTAAGATTTATGGCTAATTCCGCCCCTGCTGCTGCATATAGTGTTTGGAAGCTTTTGCATTGCAGCCGTGGTAGCATGCACCTGAACTTTATGCCATATCATTTGGAGGTGCAAGTCTTTGATTTTTTACCTTGTTTTCTATGTCATTAACTGCTGTCCCTCAGGAGAAGGTGGTCCTAGATGAGAATGGTATTCTTACAAAACAGATGATCGTTATAGAACAACTATTGGTAAGCAAACACATATATACATTGTATGACTGGGGACTGGGATGCTCGAAACATATCAAAACATTGTTCACAGCAAGCAGAGATGATCCCTCCTTGTGCAGTTTTGTGTATTTTTTATTACTCTTAATTAATCATGTATTTATTCTAAACATTAATTACTAATGTATTTATTCTAAACATTAATTACTAATGTGTCTTCTGAATGGATATATGTTGAAAGCTAAGGCTAGTTTCACACTAGCAGCCTGCTGGAGATGTCTGGATCCGGCATTGCCGAGCATTACCTGATACTTGCCAGCCTCATTAACTGTAATGGGGACCGGCGGAGATTCAGCTGGTTCTCTGCATGCTTGCCAGGTTGCAGATCTCAGCTGGTCCCCATTATAGTTAATGGGGCCGGATGGCAATGCACTAGCCTCCAGCAATGCCGGAATGCAAAGAGGTCTGGCAGGCTGTTCCCTGAAATAAAAGCACTAGTGTGAAACTAGCCTAAGCAGGGGTGGACTGGAAACCTAAAGTGGCCCTGGAAAAAATATTAAAAGTGGTCCCGTGTTGCAGTTGGGTCCAAATTGATGGTAGGCAGAGCCGGCAATTTCAAATTGCGGCACATTATACCACCCCAACAGAGCCAAATACCACAGTCCATCACAAATTTCTGCCAGCAACACAAAATACATCCCCAAAAACTTCCACTGGCCGGCCGTGGGGAGGGCTCAGGTGGCCCCATGGGGATTGGCTCACTGGGAAGTTTCCCTGTAAGGTCTATGGCCAATCCGCCCCTGAGCACAAGTCTATACACCTTATTTTAAAGCTGCCCATACAACTTCATCATAAATCGTGCATGTGTTTTCAATGGTGAGAAGGGAATAAGCTGCTACTAGACACATAAACTAGCAGCTTATCTACCCGTGAACAATAGATCAAGGCATGTTGAAATCCAACATGCCCGATCCTTTTCCCCCCCTGACATCTGCCATTAAGAGGGAGTCTGGTGACCCGCATACACATTAAGATGGTTGGCCAGTCCTGACATAATCTGCAGGTTCACAGACATTTACCTAGTGTGTATGAGTACTTTGAATCTTCTATAATTTTCTTATGACTCTTTAATACCTACAATAAGATGTAATAATTAATCTCATATCATGTATTCTTTCCACAGAGAAACCGTGGCATTCCTTCGCACCTAGTAGAAGTCGCATGTGTTTTGTTGGTAAGATCTCTGGAGTTATAGGTTAAAAATGACAAACACCACAATACTTTGATATAAAGAAAAACGCCTAATACATGGAACAGTACTCTCGGATACATGGAATCTTTAGGAATTTACCTACATATAATAAGATAAGATACTCCTTTAATAGTCCCACCATGGGGAAATTCACAGAAAATACAAAAACTCCAAAATAAAGGCATTACAGTGCCAGTAGATTACAGATACAAAAATATAAAAAAATAAGGGATATAGAATATCACAGCTCATAGTATTTAGACTCTGGATGGAATAATATCCACGGGAACCTGTAGGCGAAGAGTGCAGTCTATCTCCGCTTGGGTTGGTGTTGTGTTGGTTGTACAGTCTAACAGCAGCAGGGAGGAATTACTGCCGATAGCGCTCATTCTCACACTGAAGCAGTCGTTCACTGATGGTACTGCCCAATGCTATTACCGTCTCATGCATGGGATAGGAGTTATTCTCCAGCATGGAGATGAACTTGGATAGTATCCTTCTCTCACCTACCAACTACACTGGTTTTTAGGGGGCTCCCCAGGATGGAGCTGGACTTTCAAATCAGTTTGCCAGTCTCTTCCTCTCCCTGGTTGAGATGCTGCTACCCCAGCATATGGCAAACAAGGTAAAAAACAACAACCATCATTTACGGTGTATTCAGGCTGTCTTTCATGGATATTTATGAACCTAATGGATGTGATACACTTGCTTATTAGGATCTGCCTGACAAAGAAGAAATTATCCAAGCAATACGAAAACTGCAGGTAGGCAACCTGAAATAATGTTGTCATCATCTTACATAATTTCTCTTGCAGCAGGAACCTTACTCAGTGCTCTTATTACTCTGTGCTGTAATCAGGGACCTAATATTTCAGAAATGTGTCACTTCTGTACCACTTCTGTACTCCGAGAGTACTGTTCCTGGAAATCTAAACTAGGACATACACATTCAATAGCCATTGACTAAAGGATCATTTGGCCAACAGCTATCTCTCCCGATTTCCCCCATACACATAAACGTTTGGTTTGGGTTGCTGTTGTCAAAGGGGAGAGAGGAGAAAGCCGCTGCCAGACACTTGTGATGGAAGCTTATCTTCTTTAATAACAAAACACTCAATCCTTCTCCCCTCCAACATCATCTGTCAGGAGCCCCCTATTACATTATTAGACTGCTGGCCATCTCTGCAGGTTAATGTTGCCCTCAAGAATGCATTCTAGAGATGCCTCAAGCAATGCCTGCCCCTGATGTTTTCAAACAGGGCCAGGCTCATATGGATCCCTACAGCACCTACAGCAAATGCCTCCATTTCAAACAGAAGTGGAGCCCATACTGTGCTTGTTATATGTTTTACAACATAATCTATATTTTATAATAAATGTTAATGTGACTTTTTAGTAGCAGCGGCTTCAACTCCAATAATGTTAACTATTCAGATCATCATTTCTGGCAATGTTTTATATTCTGATTTAGGATGTTAGTGGCTGCACCACCAAAGACATTTTTAGGAACAAATGGAAGCCCAGTAAGATCTTTTTTCTGTTGTCTTCTTAACTTTGTATTATATCTTATCAGAATAATTGCCTTTTTCTCCATCAAGCAGCATTCTTTTTGTTTCTTCTCTCTCGCTGCAGCTCACTCCTCCCCTCTCTTGTCTCTCAATACATACTTATTAGAGAGTGTTAATTTAGGAGGGGAAATTCACAGAAAATACAAAAACTCTAAAATAAAGGTATTACAGTGACAGTAGATTACATATTAAAAAAATATATAAAAAAAATAAGGGATATAGAATATCACAGCTCATAGTATAGTATCCACGGGAACCTGTAGGCGAAGAGTGCAGTCTATCTTCGCTTGGATTGGTGTTGTGTTGGTTGTACAGTCTAACAGAAGCAGGGAGGAATGACTTCCGATAGCGCTCATTCTCACACTTAAGGTGAAGCAGTCGGTCACTGATGGTACTGCCCAATGTTATCACCGTCTCATGCATGGGATGGGAGTTATTCTCCAGCATGGAGATCAACTTGGATAGTATCCTTCTCTTACCTACCAACTGCACTGGTTTTTAGGGGGCTCCCCAGGATGGAGCTGGCCTTTTAAATCAGTTTGTCAGTCTCTTCTTCTCCCTGGTTGAGATGCTGCTACCCCAGCAGGCCACGCCAAAAAAAATTAAGGCTGATGCCACCACAGAGTTGAAAAAGGCCCTACGAAGTGCCCTCTGCACTCCAAAAGCTCTCAGCCTCCTAAACAGGTAAAGCCTGCTGTGGCCTTTTCTGTATAGTGTGTCCATGTTATCTTCACAGTCCAGCTTATTATTGAGGAGTACACACAGGTACTGGTACTTGTGGAAAATTACATGTTCTACAGCTGCAGACATCACTGCATAATTTTGATTAGGGATGAGCAAACTTCAAGTTACCACGGACCATAACACATTTCCATGATTGAATGCATAACGGAATGCCTTTTGAGGCATTCTGTTATGCATTCTGTCATAATAGAAGTCTATTACCAGGATAACGGTTTCCATTATGCAGGAGAGCTGCAGCATATACCCAAACTCGAACTTCAAAACTGGAAGTTCGCTCATCCCTAATTATGATCTATACCCCCTTGTCTTCTTAATAGACGGTGCTGCCACTTTTTTTCATATATATATATATATATATATATATATATATATATATGATCATACATAGTGATAAAGAAACAAAGCAGAATCCTAGAATTTTTCCAGTCTTTCCAACCTTTTCAGAAGTCCTTCAGATATTTTCACTGGCAGTCTCCAGTGAATTACCACTAATTTTATCTTTCCAGGGCTGAGTTTATAAAAACTACATACATTATTTCATATACAAACCCATTGGGTGCCATAAAATATCAGGTTATGAACCATTATACATGTATTTAGCATGGAGACCCACTCACTAAACCCCGGCCATCCTAAGTTTAAGTGTGCTAGGCTGGAATTACATGGCGATATGTGTCACAGTATATAAAAATTACGCAACATCTCATCTATTGTCAATAGTGTTGCAGTGCGACATGCAACATGCTGTGACTGCAATACGACAAGCGCAGGAAATCCATCAAGCTTTTACAGCCAAATCACAGATCTAAAATACACATGTACCTGCAGGGGATGGGGAAACTTGCAGGAGATAAAAAGCTTTTACATGGGATGCACATTTCAATGCAATACAGATGCTGAATGCTTCAAGCATACAGTATTTATTTATATAGCACTTTACAGACATCATCATTCCTTGCTGTCCCCAGTGGAGCTTACAATCTACGTTCCCTATCAGTATGTCCTTGGAGTGTGGGAGGAAACCCACACAAACATAGGGAGAACATACAAACTCCATGCAGATATTTTCCTTGGTTGGATTCGAACATAGGATCCCAGTGATGCAAAATCCCGGTGCTAACCACTGAGTTTTAGAACTCATCAATAAAAATAACTAGTATTTGAGGAGTACTGCAAAAGTAATGTCCAAAATTAAACAGATGTTAAGCAGGTGCAGAATCCCATGGTTGAAAACATAAAGCTTGCATTTGTACATATGGCTAATGAAGTAATCAATTATCTATGGAAACTGAATAGTATTTCTATAACACAATTTTTTTAAATATATTTTTTTCAGGACAATGCTGGTAAACAGCAGGCTGGTCAAGGAAATAAACGTACTACTCGTGATCTAGTACCAGGCCTACTTAATGGAATATTACGTTTGCCAGGAGGGCTGCTTGGAGGATTGATTGGTCCAAAAGGGCTGTTTGGAGGATTGACTGGGCGTGAAGGGCTTCTTGGAGGATTGGGTGGGATAGGAGGGCTGCTTGGAGGAATAACTGGGCCCATAGGGCTACTTGGAGGTTTGGATGGGCCTGCTGGGCTTCTTGGAGGTTTGGGTGGGCAAGGAGGGCTGGTTGGAGGATTGATTGGGCCAGCAGGGCTGGTTGGAGGATTGACTGGGCGTGAAGGGCTTCTTGGAGGATTGGGTGGGATAGGAGGGCTGCTTGGAGGAATAACTGGGCCCATAGGGCTACTTGGAGAATTGGGTGGGAGAGGAGGGCTGCTTGAGGGATTGGGTGGGCCAGGAGGGCTTCTTGGAGGATTGATTGGGCCAGCAGGGCTGGTTGGAGGATTGACTGGGTCAGAAGGGCTGATTGGAGGATTGACTGGGCGTAGAGGGCTTCTTGGACGATTGGGTGGGCTAGGAGGGCTGCTTGAAGGATTGACTGGTCCAGAAGGGTTAGTTAGATTATTGACTGGGCCCAGAGGAGGCTTAGTTGGGAGAGAAGGGCTGCTCGGACGATTGACCGGGGCCAGAGGGCTTCTTGGAGGATTGGATGGGCTAGGAGGGCTGGTTGGAGGATTGATTGGGCCAGGAGGGCTAGTTGGAGGATTGCTTGGGCCAGGAGGGCTGGTTGGAGGATTGACTGGGTCAGAAGGGCTTCTTGGAGGATTGGGTGGGCCAGGAAGGCTGGTTGGAGGATTGATTGGGCCTAGAGGGCTTCTTGAAGGATTGGGTGGGGCAGGAGGGCTGGTTGGAGGATTGACTGGGTCAGAAGGGCTGGTTGGAGGATTGACTGGGTCTGGAGGGCTTGTTGGAGGATTGACTGGGCCAGATGGGCTGCTTGGAGGATTATTAGGTGGACAAGGAGGACAAGGATCTGGAGGACTGCTTGCTGATGTAACAGGAGGATTGCTTGGAGGTGGTCAAAAACAAGGAGGACTTGGAGGTACTCTTAGTGGACTAACAAATGGACTCCTAGGTTAGCTTCTGGATGACTTGAACATAAAACAGGTAAAAGATTTATAAATGTATTTACTCATACTCCTTTAGTTATTTTTCACATGTGCTGTTTAAACAACATTTTCAATTTTAGCTTATTAAAGCAATCTATGTATTGCTATTTATGACAAATTGGGTTCTACTTTTTACAAATTTTTACTAAATTATGCTTTTGAAAAGTATTGTTTAAAATTGTAAAAACGTCATTGTTTCAAACACATCCCGTAATTAAAGTCTACAGTAAAAACTATGGGGATTTATTAACAACTTTTTGCCACTTGTACAGTTTAAAAAAAAGTTGCAAATTTGTCACTCACCATATTTATTCTAAAATATGCCACTTCTAAAAAGCGCCATTCTATGCATATACTCACAATCCCAGCCACCACAGCGGTCAGTGCCTTTTCCTATAGTGTGCAAGCACGGCCACTGCTGTTGGAAACGAATAGTGTATATTGTGATGAAAAAATGAATAAACCCAACAAAGGAGGCAATATGGACAATCACAACACAATAATAAGTGCCTTGTGATAACTTTCTCTGCATGATAAACGCTATTTGCTGAAGTGAGACAACCCGTCTCACTTCAGCAAATAGCGTTTATCATGCAGAGAAAGTTATCACAAGGCACTTATTATTGTGTTGTGATTGTCCATATTGCCTCCTTTGTTGGGTTTATTCATTTTTTCATCACAATATATACTATTTGTTTCCAACAGCAGTGGCCGTGCTTGCACACTATAGGAAAAGGCACTGACCGCTGTGGTGGCTGGGATTGTGAGTATATGCATAGAATGGCGCTTTTTCCCATATTGTGCAAGCACGGCCACTGCTGATAAATTTCAGGGTGGTCGAAACCATGAAAACGAGTAATGATAAACTAGGCTTATTTATTAATATTATGATTATTTATTAACATTAGTGGCCAACAGATCCAATTGACAATGATTGTAATAATTGTTTCCAGCATAACAAAAGCATTCTACATCCAGTGGTATTTATGTCTTTTTTGCCAGAACCTCTGCTGCAAATGTAATTCTAGCCTTACATGAAAAAAACAGTCCTACCAGTGTTGGGTGTTATATGTTGAATGTATACCATACCTCCAACAGAATACTGTAACATGTTCCACTGTATAGGCATACACTGGGATATGTTGCCAACTTGCCAATATAGCCTCCTTCACTTCTGCTCGACCCCCAGCTGAAGAAGTTCCTGTGTATCTGTGGAGTGAGCATTGGAGAGCAACATCTGCCATCTTCTTCCACTTCTCATGGAAAGCTCCAATGTTGTAACTGTCTATATATGGACAATTACTATATACAAACCGGATTCCAAAAAAGTTGGGACACTAAACAAATTGTGAATAAAAACTGAATGCAATGATGTGGAGATGGAAAATGTCAATATTTTATTTGTAATAGAACGTAGATGACAGATCAAACGTTTAATCCGAGTAAATGTATCATTTTAAAGGAAAAATACGTTGATTCAAATTTTCACGGTGTCAACAAATCCCCCAAAAAGTTGGGACAAGTAGCAATAAGAGGCTGGAAAAAGTCAATTTGAGCATAACAAAGAGCTGGAAGACCAATTAACACTAATTAGGTCAATTGGCAACACGCTTGGGTATAAAAAGAGCTTCTCAGAGTGGCAGTGTCTCTCAGAAGCCAAGATGGGTAGAGGATCACCAATTCCCACAATGTTGCGCAGAAAGATAGTGGAGCAATATCAGAAAGGTGTTACCCAGTGAAAAATTGCAAAGACTTTGCATCTATCATCATCAACTGTGCATAACATCATCCGAAGATTCAGAGAATCTGGAACAATCTCTGTGCATAAGGGTCAAGGCCGTAAAACCATACTGGATGCCCGTGATCTCCGGGCCCTTAAACGACACTGCACCACAAACAGGAATGCTACTGTAAAGGAAATCACAGAATGGGCTCAGGAATACTTCCAGAAACCATTGTCAGTGAACACAATCCACCGTGCCATCCGCCGTTGCCAGCTGAAACTCTACAGTGCAAAGAAGAAGCCATTTCTAAGCAAGATCCACAAGCTCAGGCGTTTTCACTGGGCCAGGGATCATTTAAAATGGAGTGTGGCAAAATGGAAGACTGTTCTGTGGTCAGACGAGTCACGATTCGAAGTTCTTTTTGGAAATCTGGGACGCCATGTCATCCGGACCAAAGAGGACAAGGACAACCCAAGTTGTTATCAACGCTCAGTTCAGAAGCCTGCATCTCTGATGGTATGGGGTTGCATGAGTGCGTGTGGCATGGGCAGCTTGCATGTCTGGAAAGGCACCATCAATGCAGAAAAATATATTCAGGTTCTAGAACAACATATGCTCCCATCCAGACGTCATCTCTTTCAGGGAAGACCCTGCATTTTTCAACAAGATAATGCCAGACCACATTCTGCATCAATCACAACATCATGGCTGCGTAGGAGAAGGATCTGGGTACTGAAATGGCCAGTCTGCAGTCCAGATCTTTCACCTATAGAGAACATTTGGCGCATCATAAAGAGGAAGGTGCAACAAAGAAGGCCCAAGATGATTGTACAGTTAGAGGCCTGTATTAGACAAGAAAGGGAGAGCATTCCTATTTCTAAACTTGAGAAACTGGTCTCCTCTGTCCCCAGACGTCTGTTGAGTGTTGTAAGAAGAAGGGGAGATGCCACACAGTGGTAAAAATGGCCTTGTCCCAACTTTTTTGGGATTTGTTGACACCATGAAATTCTGATTCAACATATTTTTCCCTTAAAATTGTACATTTTCTCAGTTTAAACTTTTGTTCCGTGATTTATGTTCTATTCTGAATAAAATATTAGAAGTTGGCACCTCCACATCATTGCATTCAGTTTTTATTCACGATTTGTATAGTGTCCCAACTTTTTTGGAATCCGGTTTGTATGTATAGTTCATATATGGTAACTGTACATACATGGACAGATATTGGAATTTATCCAGAGAAGCCCCTTCCAGCAGCAGCTCAGCCCTCCCACTGCCTTCACCTGTGTTTCTGTCACCTAAAAGCCTGCAACAGATGCAGGAGGAATAAAGACTATGGGAAGGCTTGGGTCTTTAATGGAGCATGCCTGGGGGTAATGAAGGGAGTCTGCTTTGGTGACTAAGTAAGTAAGTAAGTCTTCGGGCATAATGAAGCGATGGAGTGTACAGGGAAGCTAAAGGGAGCCTGTAGGAGGTGAAGAAGGAAACCTAAAAAGGATGCAAAAAGGTGCCTGCAGGGAATGATGAACGGAGAGTATGGGGAAGAATATGAAGGGAGAGCGCAGGGAACATGCAAGAGAGAGGGGCTTTTACCACCCTTCATAGTGTTCCTGTCTGCAGCTAGGGCGCTCCTCAATCACTCCCTGCCTGCAGAAGCTGCAGCAATATGTCCATCTATGGACATGATGTCACTGGAGCTCTCCAAGGTATCCATCTAATGGAAGCCAGTAATGGTTGCATATAGTGTCATCCATTACCTACAGGTTATTATGGCCTCCATTAAATGGATACTTTTTAATGGGACACCATGGGAAAGAATTGAGTAGTCTACTACACTATCCCACCACTTTTTGTGGTATACTATAGATAAGAGCCAGATGGATGCCAAAAGAACTAATGGAGCCCTTAGTCATGTTTAGCTCGTATTTCGAGAGAGCTTTCTGAAAGAAACGCTAAACATAATGTGAACAGGGCCTAAAACCAGCAGCTTGGTCAGATGACCAATACCCAGGGGTGCACCACCAATGAGGCGAGGTGAGGCAATTGCCTCAGGCAGCACCAAGTAGGGGCAAGAGGGAGACAGCAGAAGGGGGATTATCTGTTTCTGCAGTATAGTATTGGGTAGCACAGTGGGTACATATGTGGCGCCAGGGGCGTAACTAGAAGTGACTGGGCCCCACAGCAAGTATTTGTAAGGGCCCCCCTCAGCGCGCTTTGCACCTCCCTCCTCCTGTGTAAACCCTACTCCTTTGGCACAGTGTAGCGGTATACTGTATATTGTGTGGCACAGTGTAGTGGTATACTGTATATTGTGTGGCACAGTGTAGCGGAATACTGTATATTGTGTGGCACAGTGTAGGCTATATGTGTATAACATAAACATATTTCACATGAAAACTTACAATTACTTGGCTTGGCCCTTGGGGATCTCGGACACCACTTCAACACTTTGGCAGGGGGCTCGGCGGAGCTGATGTTGTGTTTTATCCTAATGAGAAAGATTTCATAATAAGGATTTGGAGAAGAGGCAGAGGGATAGCAGAGCAGGGAGAGGCTGGTGCTGCTACTAGGGGTTCATACCATGGGGGAGTAATAAAGCCCACCATAATGCCCCCCCAGTAGTAATAATTCTCCTTATAATGTTACAGTGCAAAAATACCCCCTTGTAATGCCCCCAGTTGAGCTAATGTCCCCATAGTGCCCCCATAATGTGCCAGTATAAAATACCCCTATATAGTGCCCCCAGTAAATTCCCCCATAGTGCTCCTCTCCCTCCTTCCTGCTAGTGCCCCCCATAATGTACCAGTATAAAATGCCCCATATATAGTGCCCCAGTAGATGCCCCTCAGTGTCCGGTCTCTGATAGGCTGCCGGCTTAGTGTCCCCCATAATGCCCCCCAATAATGTGCCAGTAAGTGTCCCCATAGATGCCCCCCCATCATGTGCCAGTATCAAGTGCCTCTCCCCCCCCCCCACATGTCCCAGTATCATAGTGCCATCTCCCCCCATGTGCCAGTATCAAGTGCCTCTCTCTTCCCCCCCATGTCCCATTATCATAGTGCCATCTCCCCCCCAAAAAGTGCCAGTATCAAGTGCCTCTCTCCCCCCCATGTGCTAGTATCATAGTGCCAACCCCCCCCCCCCCACATGCCAGTATCAAGTGCCCCTCTCCTCCCCCTCATGTCCCAGTATCATAGTGCCATCTCCCCCCCCCCACAAAAAAGTGCCAGTATCAAGTGCCTCTCTCCCTCCCCCCTCCCCATGTGCCAGTATCAGGTGCCTCTCTCCCCCCCCATGTGCCAGTATCAGGTGCCAACCCCCCTCCCCCCCCCAGGTGCCAGTATCAGGTGCCTCTCCCCCCCCATGTTCCAGTATCATAGTGCCATCTACCCCCCCCCCCCACAGAAAAAGTGCCAGTATCAAGTGCCTCTCTCCCCCCCCCCCATATGCCAGTATCAGGTGCCAACCCCTCTCCCCCCCATGTGCCAGTATCAGGTGCCTCTCCCCCCCCCACCCCCATGTGCCAGTATCAGGTGCCTCCCCCCCATGTGCCAGTATCAGGTAACAAACCCCCCTCCCCCATGTGCCAGTATCAAGTGCCTCCCGCTCCCCCCCCCCCCCAGGTGCCAGTATCAGGTGCCAGTATCAGGTGCCTCCCGCTCCCCCATGGCAGTAACAGTCGGGTATTAAACAAAAAAAATAAAAAACACTTTTACTTACCTCCATGTCATCGATGCGATGCAGCCTCTTCCTGTGGCCCGCCTTGTATGTCCATATATGGAGTCAGTGCTTGTATTTCAGAAAAGTTTCTGCTGGGATTCGAACCCACAACCATCTGCTTCAGAGACAAAGCAGCTAACCACAAGACCATACCAGCTGCCTTGCTGCTGATTGAAAAAAATATTAGACTTCTACTGTTATAGCTGGCTAAGTGTACATCTATACACATGACAGCTGCTCATATATAGAGATATAGCATAGCTGAGTGTGCTGGGACAGCTGTCATATACAGATATAGCAGTGCTAGGTGTGTTGGGGCAGCTGTCATGTGTATAGATGTACACTTAGCCAACTATAACAGTCTCATTTCAATCAGTTGCAATGCAGCCTTTATGGTTGTGTGGGTTAATGCTTTGCCACTGATACATTGAAGGTTGTGGGTTCGAATCCCAGACACACCAGGAGACTTTAGGAGACAGTAAGATTAGATCACATTAGCGGCTGCTGCTGTGAAGGGGCCCTGAACACGATATTTAACTAACTTGAAAATAAAACTGTCACACACGCCGCCGGGCCCCGAAGCCCCTGCTTCCCCGGTAGTTACGCCGCTGTGTTACCCTGTATGTTTTGTAGCGCTGTATGTAATGTTTTCTAAGTATTTCTTTAACAGTAGGGCTGGAGGGAAGGGGTTAGTAACATAGTACATAAGGCCGAAAAAGGACATTTGTCCATCCAGTTCGGCCTGTTATCCTAGGTTAGGTTAAGAAATTAGCATTGGGGTTTGGCACGCCATTTCAGTATTCGCCTCAGGCAGCAGAAAGGCTAGTTGCACCCCTGCCAATACCCCACAGGTGATTATTGCCTTGCTTCCTTTGCATATTCAGCACTTTTTTAAATACTATTCTGAGTGGATACCTGGTTATCTCTGTCTATCGCTTAGGGCAGGCATGGCCAACCTGCGGCTCTCCAGCTGTTGTAAAACTACAACTCCCACCATGCCCTGCTGTAGGCTGATAGCTGTAGACTGTCCGGGCATGATGGGAGTTGTAGTTTTGCAACATCTGGAGAGCCTCAGGTTGGCCATCCCTGGCTTAGGGGCTATTCACATCACATTTTAGCTCCTCACTGAGCATTCTGCCAGAGGGGTTATGTTTGAATACCTGAAAAAAAGCATTCAAACACACCTCACAGTGGATCCATTTACATTAATAAGACAAAGTCCAAAAGAGATATTTTTTGGGAGTGTTTGCAGTGTACTTTTTTTATTAAACCTGTACCACATCTTTATGGCACATACTGTATGTGATGTGAACAGGATCTGAAAAATAATTATTGATACCAAAGTATTAGAGCACATGTGCATGCAAGACATGTTTGTTCAGTGTCGTTTTTAGGAAATGTATTTGAAATATAACAGGAATTATTATAAATCTTTATAATTATATTTATTGCTACAATATATGTCTTCAATTATTACACATGATTTATTGTTTTATTTTTATTTATTTTTTACACAGAAAGCCAAAATCACAATCCGGATGAGCTTGGAATTTTCATCAGGAATCTACAATTTTTCATGTAGCTTAACTTTGCTGTTCAAAGTTCTAATAAATGAAATGAAAATCAGTATTTGTCAACATTTTTGTATTGGCTATTTTGCTCACTTAACCATGCCTACATATTGCCATACTCAGCCCACGGAGTCAAGTAGGGCTAAACAATGGTCATTCCAGAATAAGGCTGAGTTCACACTTCAGTTATTTGGTCAGTTATTTCCCTTAGCGATTGTGAGCCAAAACCATAAGTGAAGCATACTTAGAGATAAGGTACAATGGAAAGATCTGCTCCTATTCTGTGCTTTGACCCCCCCCCCCCACCTAGTTTTCGCTCACAATAACTTATGGAAATAACTGATTAAATATCTGAAGTGAGAACTCAGTCTAAGGCCTCTTGCACATGGCCGTTGTTTGCGTCCGCATCCGAGCCGCCGTTTTGGCGACTCGGATGCGGACCCATTCATTTCAATGGAGCCGCAAAAGATGCGGACAGCACTCCGTGTGCTATCCGCATCCGTGGCTCTGTTCCGCGGCCCCGCAAAAAAAAATATAACATGTCCTACTCTTGTCTGCGATTTGCGGACAAGAATAGGCATTTATATTGCCAGCGCCCGTTCCATTCCGAAAATTGCGGAAGGCAACACGGACGCCTTCCGTTATTTGCGAATCCGCGGTTTGGGACCGCAAAAAATGGCACGGTCGTGTGTATGAGGCCTTAGGGCTAATGCACACAACTGTGTGTGCCCTGTGCCCGTATTGCGGCCCGCAAACATCGAGACCGCAATATACTGCACCGGCCGCGTGAAGACCGTATTGCGGATGTGGACCCATTGACTTGAGTCGGTCCACAATCCACAAGATATGGAGCGGTGCAGTGCGGAGGCATGGATCGGAAGCCCACAGAAGCATTACAAAGCACTTCCGTGGGATTTTGATCTGCAAAAAAAATTACTCTTTCTATTTTTTTTGGGTGCTAAACGTATCTTGCGGATCACGGACCTATACAAGTGAATGGGTCCACATCTGCAAATAGCGGCCACTTGGTCAGCACGTGTGCATTGCGGACCATTATTTGCAGTTTGCAGCACAGGGCACATATTCAGCTCACCAGCACACACCATGAGATATAAATGATGTAAGGAGTTGGCTGGCTACAGTAATGGTTCTTTTTCTATTGAAAAATGCCAAAGACGGAGCTTGGGGTCAGTATTCCTTCATCTACAATTACCATGAGATGCTGTGTGCAGAGATCAGCGAATTTCCTGAAATTAATTTCAGTTCCGAATTGATCTATACTATAATCTGATTCAATTTGGCCTGAAAACAATTCAACCCAAATCGAAAGTGTCCAATTACTCTGTATGCTCATGCATGACACTGAGGTCCCCCCAAGACTGTATCCAACCACTTTCAAGTTCTTATGCCAAAACAGCATTAGTAATGTCAAAGTGACATGTATGGCTATGGGTAAACGCATGGTAGTCGATGGCAGTCGGTTTCAAAACACACTGGACTGTTTTTATGCTTTAAAAATCTTTTTTTTTAAGTATTCCTTTTTTGGGGAACATGTCTGCTGGTGTTTATATTCACAAATTAGTATGGGATGGAATAATATAAGCCTGTATTGGCTGTAAGTGTACCTACACTTTTAAGTGCACTTTATTAAATCTAATGGTCTAAAAATAATATTTGTAATGCACTTTTATTTATCTTTTTATTTTTTTCATGCGAAATAGACACCTGAAGTTCAGATACCTATTCTTGCTTTAGAATCCGTACACCCATACATTGCTGTGTATGCAGGGGCAGACTGGCCATACACCCTACCGGGAAATTTTCCCCGTGGACCAATACCCAGGGGGCCTCCTAAGCCACTGGTCGGGTAAATAGCAATCTTGTGCTCTCAGCATTAATTCATGGTCATAGCATTTGGTACTTATGCACCTGGCTGGCAGAAAAAAAAAGTGCTCTGCTGCATTCAACTATACTGCATTGTCAGGACGGTGATAGAGTTGAATGCTATGGCAGTATTTTGTGCTGCAGTATAGTATTGCTAGCCCTGCCCATTTATATAGGCTCTGCCTTCTGGCAGCTTGGACCCACCTACAACATGGGGCCACTTTTATTTAATATTTTTTCAGTTCCCAGTCTTCCCCTGTGTGTATGGGAGTACATACTCTCTCCCTGGGCCCGTACTGTAAACACTGTACAGACAGGAACTCAATAGCACAGTGCTGCTTCTGTCTGTACCAGTGCTGCTTGCTAAAGCCTGGCATATAGGCGCTATGTCAGGCTTCAGTAAAGCTTGTCTTACGTTAGCTCTTGCCGCAAGCTTGCTTCGTTCTGCTAGTGCTATGGAGCTTCAGTCTATACAGTGCTTACAGTACAGCCGCAGGGATACAGTCTGTACTCCCATATGAAAAATAAAAAAATAATAGAAGTGCATTACAAATATTTTTTAGACACTTTCCTACACATTTTAGCAAAGTGCACTTAAATAGCCTCTGTCAGCAAGATCAACCCTATTAAATCAGGCACACTGCCTGGTAGGGTTGAGCTCTCTGATTAAAATAATACCTTTCTTTTGTCTGCATGCTAACCACCTGCAGAGATGTCTGCATTGTAGTTATATGCAAATGAGCTTGTTGGAACACTAGGAGGGCAGGCCTGAATCCTTGGAGCACTGCTTTTGTTACACCACTGTGGTCTACCCATTCCCTCCTCCCCTTGATTGACAGGGCTAGACATCAGTATGCTGAGGGCAGAGCTGTGTTCTAGCATCCACATATCATATACTTACTATAGCCATACCGTGTTGGGAATAGAGGTTTTCTGTGCTTTGAAAGCTGATACATATTACTGGTTTATTCATAGGCACAATATATCTTTAAAAAGACAACAGTAATATGAAGTGTAGAAAACCTCCTGTAACAGGCAGTGGGCATGGACCCACTGTGCCAAGTAACCAGTTTGACACTTGGCTACACCTAAGGGCATTGTCCTGACGGTTCCCTAGTATTCACCTGTAATGACCGGCGTCACACACAGGGAGGGAAAAGGGAAAGCCCTAGGGAGAGGGAAAGGTGGTGACCCCTGATTCACCTTGCGGCTGGCACCTGACTGCCTTGACCTCCCTAGACGGGTTCCTCACCCGTGCGGCGATCACGTGCCTAAACCCTGGCTTTCTCTAAAATGAGCCCTAGATAGTGAACGGGCCGGTGGGATCGCTAGTCCACACCACTGACACTAAGAGGGAAACACCAGGGAGAGGACAGACAATACAGACAAACACATAAACCCAGGTGGGCGACCACAGCAGACCACAAAGGTCCAACAGGGATCCGGAGGGAAACGTTCTGGACCAACAACCAGAGAACGCAGCAACACAGCTCCAGTGGGTCAGTATAGAAGTCCAGGCAGGAAGCTCTATATCTGGCAACCAGAGAAGTGTGAGAGGGGAATATAAGGAGGTTGGGAGTGCTGGACAAGGAACAGCTGAGGAGAAGGAGCTACGGATCCCTGAGTGAGCCAAAAAGGGTTGCAAAGCAAACCCAGAAAGCTACCATAAGGAAACAGCCCTATCTTACTACATAGCCAACCGCTGCGACTTCCTGACCCCGGGTATAACGGAGTCAGGCGTGGTTCTTGACACCCTTGTGAAATCACCGTTTAACTTCTATAAAGGGATCTGGAGTTTACCACATGGAACCAGCCAGCCTGCTACATTCTGCAGTAGTCCCGACGTAGTTGGCTGCTAACCCACAGGGGTCAGAGACACCAGTGTGAAGCAAAAATAAAAAAGTGTAGCCTGAACACAGTCCAAAGTCAGGGCAGTCTGAATACTTGCATATTCCAAATAGCAATTCCAAGGTTGGGGCAGTCAGAGTACGTGTGTAGTCTAGGTCACAGTTGTGAGGTCGCGGCAGGAGCAGAATCCGTAGACAGACAAGGTACAGTAAACAAGTATTTACACAAGAGATCACTTTCGCTGGTTACTAAAGAGTAGACAACCTAAAAGCTCAAGCAAGGATGTAGATCCACAGCCCAGCTAAATAGAAAGGTTGATAAGGTCCTTAACAGCTGGGCTGAGAGCACAAGGAAAGGACTAACTCATGCAGTTTTGAAGGACAGTTCACTGAGCCCTAGTCCAAGTTCACACAGGGAGAGTAGAGCGATGTCCATGCCTGCCCAGGACAGCAAGACCACGCTGGCGTGACACCTTCATTCTCAATATAGTAATGCTATAGCCTGTTATTATGGGTTAAATGAGGGAGAAAAAAGTAACTGAAGACAAAAATCTAGAAGTCTCTCCTGGGATTTGAACCCGGGATATCTACATGCAAAGCAGACCATTCCAGGTCACAGATTTATCATATTGAAAGAAGTGTTTTTCTGTACTTAGAAAGCTAATACATATTACTGGTTTCTTTATAATCATATATTGTGACTGTGAATAAACCAGTAATATGTATTAGCTTTCTAAGCACAGAAAAATATCTATTCTTTAAGAAACAAATCTGCCCTCAGCATGCTCATGTATAGCCCAAGTCAATCACAGGGGGAGGGGAATGTGCATACCACAGGGGTGTTACAAAAGCAAAATGGTTCCTTTTAATGCTTGCCAGTGCAAAAAATGTCACCTTAAAATGTGTGGCAGTACTAAAAATGTCCCCTTCTGTGTGCCAGTACAAAAAATGCTCCCTCTTAGTGGCCCCAGAAGAGTCAATATCCCCATAGTGTCCCCCCATGATTATAGTCCAGAAACATGAGCCTACCCCCTTTATGTGTGCCAGCCCCTATTCAGTGTCACCAGTAGATGTCCCCATAGTGCTATCCCCCCAAAATGTCCCTATAGTGCCCCCAGTAGGTGCCCCCATAGTGCTCACCTGACCCCAATGTCACCATAGTGCCCCAGTAGACACCCCCATAGTGCTCCCTCCCCACAATGTCCTCATAGTGCCCCTAGTAGATGCCCCCATAGTGCTTCCCCCCCAGTGTCCCCATAGTGCCCACAATAGATGCCCTCATAATGCTCTCCCTCCACAATTGGCCAGTGCTCATAATCATACATCCTCCTGTGAGATAGCTGACTGTCAAGGCCCCTCACTACCCTCCCTTGCTGCTGATACATATTCAAATAACTATCTGTCAGCAGCAGCACCTGCAGTGGTCGGGTTTAGGGTGGCTCCACCGCTGTGTGGAATCCCTCGGATACCGTTGTACACACCAATGGTCAATAAATGCCCAGAGAGAGTCAGGGTCTGCAGTAAACCAGTATGCTTCTTTACTTGGTGAACTCAAGCGCAAAACAATACAAGCAAGACACCGAGCTGACTTCTTTAGTCTCCTGCCTAACAGAAGAAGGTTTCATGCTGAGTAAATGCCTGATATAGCTGTCTCTCTCTCTCTCTCTCTCTCTCTCATATAGCTGGTTCCCTGGCCAAAGAACTGGTGGCCCAGGGTCTGTGGCAAAGTATTCCCATCTCAGCATCTTCTTCTGGTCACTCATGTAGTCTGAGCTTATTCTACTCTGATGTCTGGCAGAGTATCTCCTACGAAACACTGGTTCTTATATACTGGAAACAAAGGGCTCTGACTGCTCTTTTTATCTACAGTGTGTAGCTGAGCTGCAACCTTCTAGTTTGCGGGCTGGAGTGGAGAACACAGCCTAAACAGAAACATTTTAGCAATTTCAGTCTGCCATACACTTGACTAGAGTTTCAATACAAGTCTATAGGAATAACTGAGGCTACTTTCACACTAGCGGCAGGACGGATCCGACAGGCTGTTCACCCTGTCGGATCCGTCCTGCCTCTATTTCGCCGGGCCGCCAGACCGCCGCTCTGTCCGCATTGACTATAATGGGGACGGGGTGGAGCTCCAGCGCAGCACGGCAGCGCACGGCGAAAGGCCTCCGGACTAAAAGTACTGCATGTCCAACTTTTTTGTTCGGCGGCCTCTCACCGCGAACTGCCATGCTGCGGCGGAGCTCCGCCCCCACCCCTATTATAGTCAATGGGGACGGAGCGGCGGTCCATCGGCACGGCAAAATAGCGGCAGGACGGATCCGACAGGGTGAACAGTCTGTCAGATCCGTCCTGCCGCTAGTGTGAAAGTACCCTAAGCAGTTTTTCCAGACATAAACAAGTCTTCAGACATAAACAACATAGCTAGACCAGACTGTCAAACGAGCAGTGTATTTGTTTTTTACATCCAAAACTTTGCTTTGTCCCTTATAGTAACTGTGGAAGATTTCTAACTTCGCAGTGCATAGGTAGAATGTCTCAAAGCCTCTCAGTATTAGCTGGATGTGCATCAATATTTTACGCAGTGCAAAAACAGTGTAGTAACAAAGCAGAGTAACAGGATATATTACAATAAGCATATAAAATGCAGGTGCACACAAAAGCATAAATCATAGTGCAAGTTAACCCTTCAAAATGTAATAAAGTAGGGAGTTGATTGATTTGCATTGAAGCAATAGGGGAAAATGTCCACAAATGTCCATATTGCCAAAGTACCCTTGCTCCAGGGCACTATACTCTCAGATGAGAGAAACAAAATAAAGTGCTGCCCTTTGATTTCTGCTACTCTAGGCACTTGCCTTACACTGATTTGTAAATACAGCCGGACTAGTAGCACTACAAAAACTGTGAAGTTCCATAGCATTAGGTCATTGTCAGGATCAGTGGGGGTCCTAACAATTTGGCATCACTTTTTGTGATAGGAAAATAAATCTTTACTCTTTTAAAGCACCAGCATTAAGAAGTATTCGACACAGTGTTATTTTTGACTGTCATAAAATGGCAGGGCTCTTTATGTAGCCAGCTATCATTCACTGTGAGGACGACAGGGGAGAACCCCCCTCATGAATATACTGGACTCATAGCTGTGAGTACAGTGTATTCTTTAATATTTCTATTAGACAAATGGCATTTTTGTGCCGATTTGGCTAATGGAAGAGCTGTTCCCATACACGGTCCATTGACAGATCTACTTTAGGTCAAAATTCTTATTTAAAAAAAGGCACATTTCAGCTATGGTTCTGTTTTAATCCCCCCATATGTCTATAGCATCACATCTATCTTGGTTAGTGGACACATGATGATGTACCTACAAAAGCACACACATCTAACTAGAAGCATTCCTGGTGGTGCTGAATTTGTCACCCCGGAGATGAAGGGGAGTTGAGAACTAGAGACGGTCCCAAAGATGCAGAACGGTTAAGAGGGAGGGAGAAGTGGAGACTTGATGAGTTGTTCACAGGACTGTAATAGCTTTAGCTAGTAATGACAGTGCTCTACTGTAATGCTTAATTCAAGATGCTAAAGTACATGCCTTTTTTTTTGTCAACTTGGATCATATTTCTGTTTAATATATGTTTTTTTAATAAAAAAAAAGATTTGAAAGAAAAGAATGATAGTGCTCATTTGAGGCCAGCCCAGTCAATGACGCCTGTGGAAGACTTTCACCTCCATTACAGGTAGCCCTGGTGGAGGCCATTACCTCCTCCTTATTGGTGGAGGCCACTGTTCTCATGCCCCATATGCCTTCTCTTTATTCTGGCCCTGCATACATGAATTGTCTTTCTGCAGCCATCTACAGCTGTGCATAAACAGATCATGTGGTAAGGATAGTGTCATGGACATTCCTGCGACAGGTGGCAGGAAATTGGTGAGACTGGCAATACGTGGTTTGATTTGACAGGTTTTCCTTGTGGATCAATAGGCTTCTGTGTTGTTTCTGGTAATGGCCACACCCCTTGATTCAGGTGTTGCTAATGTGGTCATTTAACCTTCCTTATTTATCTGGGGTCTGTTCATACTAGTAGTCAGTCAGAATTTTGGTTAGGGTTTTACTAGAAGGTGTCCATCTTCCTTTCCTAGTTCTCAGGCCGGATTCCCTGTTCCCCATTCCCTGACCTCCGCACGACCGTCTCACAGATGCAGAGACCACAGGCTGCTAGTCCTAGTGGTGGGGTGGTTACCAGGCATGTCTTGAATCTTAAGTTGCCCTACCAGACAGATTATTTTATTTTGTTTAGGGAGGCGTGCAAACTGTATTTTAGGCTACGTCCACACACTTATTTGGGGATGAAAAAAAAAGAGTTGGTGTGGTTATTTCCTTGCTTAAGGTGGATGCGCAGTCATAGGCTTTTTCTCTGCGGACCGGATCGCAGTCTCTTTCTTGTCAGTAGATGAATTTTTCGAGGCTTTGGGTCTTATCTATGATGATCCGGATCGGACCTCTCTAGCAGAAACCAAGCTACTAGGCCTTCGTCAGGGTGATCGATTGTTCCACTGAGATTTATTGCTCTGAGTTTAGGAGGTGGGCTAAGGATACTGAGTGGAACGATCCTCCGTAGCAAGTTTTGTCAAGGGGTATCAGAGCAGCTGAAGGTCGCCTTGGCCTTTCATGAAACCCTAGTGTCTCTGGAGGCCGCTATGTCTCTGGCTATAAGCATGGATAGACACCTGAGAGAGAAATCTCCTTTGCTTTGCGGAGCTCCTTCCACAGAGCATGCTTGTCCCCTCTTACTTCTTTTACGTGAATCCGGTTCACTTCCTACTTCTTTTCAGCGGTGGTTTCCCCCGCTTTGGCGACAGTTCCAGACACCTCTGCTTTTTTAGTGGCTCTTTCCACTTCGGTAGCTGCTTCTTTTGTCTTTGCAGCACCTGAGGACCTCCCGTCTTCCACCACATCGGCCTTAACTTCTTCAGCCTTTGTCTTCTTGGACCCAACATCACATACTTGCCCTCTTAAGTCCTTCTCCTCTTTCTCTCCGAGGCATGAGTCACCAGGGACACCGAGGTCTTCAGCAGACTCCTTGTCTTCTGGCATTTTCTCTGGAGGCTCACCCAGGACACTGTTCTCCTTTCGAGGAGGAGTCAGGAGAGCCAGCCCCTTGTAATAGACAGGATCCGAAAACTGATCGTTCACCTCCTTGTACTTCTTCCCCAGCAGGATGCTGGCTATTTGAAAGGCCTTGTAGGTGGAGGGGACGTCTTTTCAGGCCCGGGCTACACTCTACCACGGGTCTTTGGGCTTCCACATCCACATCAGCACCCTCAACTGGTTCAGCAGAAGCATCTTCCATCTTCTCTACCTCAGCCACCACCACAATGCCACCATCTCTACACCCATTCTTAACAGGCTCTGACTTCTTGGCATCTTTCAGAGGATTCTCCTCTTCGGGGTGCTCATTTTCCTTTGACTGAGCGAACCTGTCATCTTGAGAAGCTCTTGCTTCTAACTCTTCAAGCTTAGCCCTCATTTCTTCCACCTGCTGCTCGAGAGCACGCTTAGACTTTTCCAACTCATAGACATTCTTCCTGACATCATCCTTTGAGCTCAGGGAATCCACCATCTCTGCTCTGAGTTGCTTGTTCAGCCTCTCAAATTCATCTAGCTCCTTAAGCACTTTTTCAAGAGCTCTAGCCAGGGAGAGGGCCTTGGTCTTTTTCTCCCGAGCATCAGCCTTCGCTCAGTAATGATCTCTGGCATATCAGGCCAAAATGTATTTCTCTTCCGCCCAGGGCCGTTCAAACTTCTTCTGTTTCTTTTTAGTTTTTCGCACAAATTTGTTGGAAGCGCCCCGCACTTGGGCCTCCTGTTCCAGCTGCTCCTCGCTGTGCTCTGCTGCAGCAGATAGGAGTATCACCATTCTCCTTCGGACACCCAGTGGGGGTTCCACCCAGGGTCCTTTTAAAAACTTTATCTGTGTCTACCGCAACTCACTCATTTCTGTCTGAGTCTCCTTCTTTGACCCTTCTGAAACCTTCTTCCGTTGTTCTGGGAAGACAGCTAGTCCCTTCTCTAGCGGCTCTAGGGACCTTGTGGAGAGCGAAAGATCATCTTCCTGTTTGCAGCTGTACCGAAAAGTCAGGTCATTTACCACTGCCTGGGTATGGGTCTTAGACATTAGGTGGACGTCTCCCCACTCAACTCTCGTCACGTCAGGTATGACCATCGTCTGCTCGCTACCAGTTACCACCTCAATTTCCCAAAACCTCAATATGGTAGCTTCCCTCGCGGAGTTGCTAACGGTCACAGCACATACGTCACTTATACTGCTGGTGCCATTATTAATCCTGACCTCTAGAGGCACCGATGAGCTAATCCCCACCTGAGACACCTCCCCAGCAACCATAGAACCCCATGGAGACTGTAGCTGGCCAGCTAAGACCTGTCTTAGTTTGCTAGTATAGCTTATATGTGTATACAGCTAAACCTGCTAATAACCTTAATACAGTTCCTGTGTTTACGTGTTAAAGACAAAAGCAGAGTTATTTACTGTGACATCATGTTTTGGATGTCATATAACTGTTATATATTTTGTGTTCACAGAAGCAAAAAAAAAAAGATAATATGCCTTTAAGATTCATTTTGTAATGAAAGGTAAGCTCAGTAACACAGCAGAAACAACAGAAAGTATAGTGTTAATCTGTTGTTGCTGGACAGAAGCCAGCTTCTCACACAGCAAGAGTTTTCACCAATCACAGCCAGCCTCACACACAGCCTGTCTGGGAATTCCCCGAGCTCCTGCTGCTAGAAACATTATTCAACAGAGACAGGAGCTGAAGAGACATTTACTCCACTGAGAGCTGAGTTTTATGGGAACAAGAGGCCAAAATAGGTATTTAAAACAGTCATATAATGTTCCTATTGTTAGTATTGTGTTTAGAACAGTATACTGAACTAGATATATATGTGGTTACTTACAGTTCCACCAATGGCAACCATACAATTGCAACCATACCAGATCATACTCAACCAATCTGCAAATAGTCACTGCTAACTGCATACTGCAAGTGAACTAATAGTTAGACATCAGATACACCTCTCAGAGAGATCATAAAGTGCTTAAATAACTTAAAGTGACAGTACAGATACTGAAGAAAGAAATATATCCACCATTTTATGTTGAATGACAAGATTGAAAAGTTGAACCACCATCTTAATCATACCGCCATTTTGTGATATCTTTTCAACACGTGTTTTGTACATGAACTATCTGCTGCGGAGGCGGCAGTGTTATATATGAAGAAAAGTTGAAGTTAATAAAGAAGTTATTTCAAGCATTTAGTGTGCTCTTTAAACCTACTGTTTCCATAGAACGGCGCTAGAGGAATTACAGAATAATAGACAGTCTGGTTAGACTAAAAGTCAGAGATATCAAAATTCTTCTAATTCCACAGCGCAAAAGGCACTTCATAGTGCTGCGCCAAGGGGCGTAGTGTGGGGGGGGGGGGGCGGGGGGGCCGTTGCCCCGGGCGCCACACTGCAGGGGGGCGCTGTCCGCTGCAACAACAAAATCTTAAATGGCTGATGCTGTGTTTTTTTCTTCACACAGCAGAGCAGAGTGAGGAGGCGGGGCGCAGTACGATCACACTGATAGGCTCCGCCCACCTTCCAGGCAGGAAAGACAGTGCGGAGCCAGGAGCCAGAGCAAGAAGATAGAAGCAGAAGATGGCTGCCGCACTGTCCCTGCTTCAGTACTTGTAGCGGTCAGGTCAGAGAGTCTATCCAGAGTCCAGACAGGCAGCCTGAAAGCGACCCTGACAGAGTACGTGACAGTGCAGTCAGTATCATTCCCAGTCCCACCCTGAGTGAATTAGGTCAGTCACAGTGTGCATGTTGGCATGGGCTGAGGGTAGGCGTTAGGGGTAATATATGAGTGAACTAGTGAAGTGCCACTGTGCCAGTGCCATGAGAGCCAGGCCAAGGCTGCCAAGTAGATGGCATCATGGCAGTCAGGGTGCTGGTGAAGGATGACCAGCCCAGGGGTCCATTCACACGTCCGCAACGTGTTTTGCGGATCCACGGATCCTCAAAAGATGGACATCGGCAATGTGCGTTCCGCATTTTGCGGACCGCACATTGCCGGCACTAATAGAATATGCCTGTTCTTGTCCGCAATTGCGGACAAGAATAGGACATGTTCTTAACGGAATTGCGGACCCGGAAGTATGGGTCCGCAATTGCGCATCTGGGCAGCACATTGTGCTGCCCCATAGAAATTAATGGGTCCGCAATTCCGTTCCCGCAAAATGCGGAACAAAATTGCGGACGTGTGAATGGACCCTAAGGCTACTTTCAAACTAGCGGCAGGACGGATCCGACAGGCTGTTCACCCTGTCGGATCTGTCCTGCCGCTATTTCGCCGGACCGCCACTCCGTCCCCATTGAGCTCCGGCACAGCACGGCGAAAGGCCGCCAGACTGAAAGTACTGCATGTCTGACCTTTTAGTGCTGCGCCGGCGCTCCGCCCCCCGTCCCCATTATAGTCAATGGGAACGGAGCGGCGGCACTGCGAAATAGCAGCAGGATGGATCCGACAGGGTGAACAGCCTGTCGGACCCGTCCTGCCACTAGTGTGAAAGTAGCCTTAGACACTGAGCTGAGGCACAATTTTATAAACTAAACAGAGCCTGGCCTGCTGCACCACTCAGACCAGTCAGGGAGTGAGGGCAGCAGTAGTTGTATTTCTTCAGTTTAACGATTGCTTGCTGCCCAGAGAGGTAATTTTTGTGGGGGAAATGTGTCTCAGCCCAGGCTCAGGAGGAGTCATACTGGACCAGTATTAATAATGGAGGATTATTACTGTGGGGGCCTAGGTGGAATATGCACAGTGAGTAGTACTAGTAATATTCTTTCCCATAGGCCTATTGTGCAGCAGATTCCACTTAGGCCCCCACAGTAATAATCCTTTGTATTAATCTATTGTTAGTCCTCATTAGGCCCCATGCCCCAGCCAGGCCTCACTGAGAATCTCAGAGGGCAATTTACTTTAATAATACATTAACAACAAAGAGGGGGCAAATACATTAATAATACATTAATAATAAAGAGGGGGCCATTATATTAATAAAAAAAAGAGGGGGCCATTATATACGGGGGGAATAATATTATGGGGAATGGGGGACTATCTGTCTGGCTCTAGCACAATATTGGGGGGCAGCAGGAGGAGTTGTTGAGACACCAGGAAGGAGAGGATGATAGTAAAGTGAGGAACCTAAAAAAATTCTGTGAAACTCTGCAGAGACGAGAAGCGGCTGAAAGAAGGTATCATGGCGGTCTTATCTCTGAATGAAGACGTTGAGGAAAGTCTACATCACAGGAGAGGTCACTGGATGTAACAGGTATGGGGCGGTATTATACTGTAATAATAATGTCCATGCACATATCTGTTTCAAGGTAGGGTTGGGGGAGCAGATTGAGAATATGGCCCACCCTGCCGCATCCTGGCCCCAGACTTCAGATCACACTGGGTGCTGGCAACCCACGCTACGCCACTGGCTGCGCCTTCCACAGAGACCGCATATCCACCTCTGGTACGCGTGGTACACCCTCTAGTATTGTCACACTTTCCTGTCCGTTCACCCCATTGGGGTCCCCCAGCTGTACTTTCTCAAAATTCATCAACACCTTTGTCTTTTTTATAATTTTTCTTCTGGGGCTATATTCCCCTGACCACATACTGCGACTTAAAAGGCATGTCATTATCATCGCATTTTTCACAAGACAACACATTTTCATTATGCACTTTATCAGTACCATTGTTTCTAATTATCACTTCAGTCCCAGTTGTCACCACAGGTCTCATGTCCAGTGAGAACTACCTGACAGTCCGTTTTCATCACATGTATCGCTTTATCAATCTCAGGTTTCACTATTGTGATGCCTCTTGCCTGGGCTAACATAGGGTCTCTAATTTTCACCACCCCAAACCTAGCCTTAGTCACAGGCATTTTGGGCAACACAATAACCTTCTCCCCTGCAGATTCCTGTGATGGAGCCACCGCAACAGGCTTACCCGCCTGTTCAGACACTGCGTTTTCTACACAGTCACATCCCCTTGCAACAGTTCCTTACCTCTGCGCCTTATCACCTACTGGCCCAGCAGGTAGCAACTGTCGCCGGCTCACTGTTGCGGGGTCTGCCAGACCAATAAACACAGGAATGTTCTTACCGCCTGATGTTGAGGATTCGGCAGTCTCGGGAGATGAAGATATCCCAAGTTTAACTCTACCGAGATCTCCAGCCTTCTCAGGGTTCCTGGTACCACGAACACTGGCAGACTCCTTACTGCAACCGTTGCCACCGGAAACAGCCTGGCCTGGAGTCCAGACCTTTCCCGGACGGTCACTCCAGTCTCAGGGAATATAGGAACTCCTGAGAATCGCACCACTCTCCACCTCCTTGTCTTCCCGACGGTTGCCCTTGGCAACAGCATACATCCGCTTTTCCTCCAGGACTCCCACCGCAGAACTTGAAGTACTCCCACTGTACCATATCTGCCAAAATAAGGGAAAATCTTTTCCCAGTACGAACTCTGGCCTCGGGGTCTCGCATTTTAACAACTCCCACTGCACGGAGCCATAGTCTGTCACAAAAGTCAGTGACACCTTAGTTTTTGTCTCTGGCCCTCTTGTTACAAAGTCTAGAATTTTGGGCAGGACCCGAGACACTTGCTGGTGGGAATCTAGTATAACCCCCAGCGGGATTCCCCTGATCACCAACTCGCAGGACTTTTCCCACAGGCTCCACCATTTTTCAGCCATTTTCACAGGTCAGTTTTCTAGCAGCACCTGCTACAGCGAACAAACAGGCTTCTAAGATGTTGTTGCCCATAGCAACCACTTTGCCTTGCTCTCTGCTGAAACTTTTCAGCATGGACGCTTGCCGGCGCCCTTAGCAACCAGTTGTCTCCTTTTAGCAGGGACATCTGCCCGCCTCCTCCACCAAATGTGAGGATTTAGCTCTATCTCTGGGGGTTTCGGTCACGGATATCTCGCTGAAACCGTGTTGCAGTCCAAACAGTGCATTTATTTTGGCACACCAGTAATACCAGAACAACAAAACAATAAACACCTGCCCGGCTAGGCTCTAACTAAACATACAATACAATCCCTGACTCACCTATACACTGCTGTTCAGATACAGTGTCAGATCCAGCTTCCTCAGCCAAGCTGTAACAGGGTCAGTCCAAGCTATTTCCCAGCCTCATGGTGTCTCAGCCAAGCCCTGGCTGAAACCACACATCCAGAACCTCACCTGGCCTCTGGTTGTAACCACACCCCCAACTGACAGTCTGGGATGGGCTTTTACTCCCCAGTAATAATTGTGGCACCTGGTGCTGCCTCAGACCTGCTGATTGACATGGAAGAGATGGATAAACCTGCCATACACCTCCCCTAATAGCCATGAGGCCTGTCACTGCCTCAAACTACTAAGAAATTTCCCTCTTTTATATCTGATTTTGCCGACGTGTTTTCTGAGAATGGATGCCAGGATTTACCTCCGCATCGGGAATATGATTGTCCTATCAATCTTATTCCCAGAGCTAAATTGCTAAAATCTAGGTTTATAACCTTTCTGAACCTGAAAGACTGGCCATGAGAGAGTATGTTACCAAGAGTTTGACTAAAGGACACATAAGACCTTCCAAGTCTCCAGTGGCAGCAGGGCTCTTTTTTGTTAATAAAAAGGACGGAGGTCTTCAGCCATGTCTCTATTTCCATGAACTCTATCAGATTACTGTCCGTGATCCTTACCCTCTTCCTTTGATTCCCGATTTGTTTAACCAGATTATTGGTGCCAAGGTGGTCTCTGAGTTGGACTTAAGGGGGGCATATATTCTGGTTAGGATCAAGGAAGAGAGAATAAATGGAAAACGACTTTTAATACTCCTGAGGGGCACTTTTAGAACCTGATCATGCCTTTCGGGTTGAAGAATGCTCCTGCAGTTTTCCAGAATTTTGTGAATTACATTTTTCATCACCTTGTGGGGAGGTTTGTAGTCGTGTATTTGGATGAAATTCTAATTTATTCTCCAGACGTGGAAACACATCAGGATCATGTTAGATAGGTGTTACGGATCCTAAAGGACAATAAATTCTATGCAAAATTAGAGAAGTGTGTTTTTGCTGTACACGAGGTGTAGTTTTTGGGCTACCTGCTGTCATCTTCAGGTTTTCAAATGGATCCAGAGAAAGTCTGTGCTGTATTGGACTGGGATCGACCCGAAAATCTGAAGGCTCGTATGCGGTTTTTGTGGTTTACCAACTATTACCGAAAATGTATTCAGAATTATTCGACAATAGTAAAACTCTTAACTGACATGACTAATAAAGGGACAGGTGTCTCAGTGTGGTCTGATTCGGCGTTGCAAGCCTTTTCTGCGATTAAGGAATGCTTCTTCTGCCCCTATATTGGTGCAACTGGATGTATCACAAACTTTCATTACATAGTAACATAGTAACATAGAATATAAGGCTGAAAAAGACATTTGTCCATCCAGTTCGGCCTGCTTTTATGCAAGTTGATCCAGAGGAAGGCAAAAAAAAACTGTGAGGTAGAAGCCAATTTTCCCCACTTAAGGGGGGAAAAAAATTCCTTCCCAACTCAAATCAGGCAATAAGAATAACTCCCTGGATCAATGACCCATCTCTAGTAGCTATAGCCTGTAATATTATTACACTCCAGAAATACATCCAGGCCCCTCTTGCACTTTTTTTGTGAACTCACCATCACCACCTCCTCAGGCAGAGAGTTCCATAGTCTCATTGCTCTTACAGTAAAGAATCCTCTTCTATGTTTGTGTACAAACCTTCTTTCCTCCAGACGCAGAGGATGTCCCCTCGTCACAGTCACAGTCCTGGGGATAAATAGATGATGGGAGAGATCTCTGTACTGACCCCTGATATATTTATACATAGTTATTAGATCTCCCCTCAGTCGTCTTCTTTCTAAAGTGAATAACCCTAATGTTGATAATCTTTAGGGTACTGTAGTCCCCCCATTCCAGTTATTCCTTTAGTTGTCCTCCTTTGTACCCTCACCAGCTCTGCTTTGTCTGTCTTGTTCACAGGACCCCAGAACTGTACATAGTACTCCATGTGTGGTCTGACTAGTGATTTGTAAAGTGGTAGAACTACAGTGGATATAAAAAGTCTACACACCCCTGTTAAAATATCAGGTTTCTGTGATGTACTGTTGAAAAACAAACTGAAATCACTGCAAACGTGTGCACACCCTTAAACTAATACTTTGTTGAAGCACATTTAGATTTTATTACAGCACTCAGTTTTTTTGGGTATGAGTCTATCAGCATGGCACATTTTGACTTTGCAAGATTTGCCCACTCTTCTTTGCACTCCAAATCTGTCAGATTCAGGTCTGGGCTCTGGCTGGGCCATTCCAAAACTTTAATCTTCTTCTGGTGAAGCCATTTCTTTGTTAATTTGGATGTATGCTTTGGGTCGTTGTCATGCTGAAAGATGAAGTTCCTATTCATGTTCAGCTTTCTAGCAGAAGCCTGAAGGTTTTGTGCCAATATTGACTGGTATTTGGAACTGTTCATAATTCCCTAAAGCTTAACTAAGGCCCCAGTTCCAGCTAAAGAAAAACCGCTCCAAAGCATGATGCTGCCACCACCATGCTTCACTGTGAGTATGGTGTTTTTTTGGTGATGTGCAGTGTTGTTTTTGCGCCAAACATATCTTGGAAGTATGGCCAAAAAGTTCAACCTTGGTTTCATCAGACCATAACACCTTTTCCCACATGCTTTTGGGAGACTTCAGATGTGTATTTGCAAAATGTAGCCTGGCTTGGATGTTTTTCTTCGTAAGAAAAGGCTTTCATCTTGCCACTCTACCCCATAGCCCAGACATATGAAGAATACAGGAGATTGTTGTCACATGTACCACACAGCCAGTACTTGCCAGATATTCCTGAAGCTCCTGTAATGTTGCTGTAGGCCTCTTGGTTGCCTCTGTCACAGCAGACAGGATACAAGATACACAGGAAATAAACAAACAAGTGTCTAGGCAAGAAGCTGGGGATAGAGGTCACCTCCTGACAAATCCCTACCAGCTCTCCCTAGACTTCTTTGCCCACGTTCAGACCCTGAAGGTGGGAATAACATGTCCTCGTGCCTAGGCTGAAGATTCCCTAGAATCCTTAAGATGGTGAAAGGGGGAAAGAGGCAGCCTGCTCCCTCAGGACCTGGGGGGGGGGGGGGTAGGCATCTCTCTAACAGCCTAGACAGACAACCACAAGAAAACCAAACCAACTTATCTTTTACTGAGCAGGAACAGCAAATCCTTCCTTCCTTCCTCTGAGCCAGACAGAAGCTATAACCCGCACAGGACACTGGGAGTGGGCGTAATTTAAACTCAAACCAACGACCCCACCCAGTGCACCTGAAGGGAGGCGGATATAGCTCAATTCCAAAACAAAAAGGCTACACATGCGCTGCTAACCTGGCAGACCTCCGCACATAGCCTGAGCAGGGCATGACAGCCTCTCAGACCAGTTTTTTTCTCGTCTTTTCATCAATTCTGGAGGGACGTCCAGTTCTTGGTAATGTCATTGTTGTGCCATATTTTCTCCACTTGATGATGACTGTCTTCATTGTGTTCCATGGTATATCTAATGCCTTGGAAAATAGGATACCTTTTAACAATGAGATAGGATACCTCTTAACAATGAGATCCCTCTGATGCTTTGGAAGCTCTCTGTGGACCATGGCTTTTGCTGTGGGATGCGACAGGAAAGAGTAACTAGAGCAGCTGAACTTTATTTGGGGTTAATCAGAGGCACTTTAAATAATGGCAGGTGTATGCTGACTCCTATTTAACATGATTTTGAATGTGATTGCTTAATTCTGAACACAGCTACATTCCCAGTTTTAGCGGGTGTGCACACTTATGCAACCACATTATTTTTGTTTTTTTTGTTTTCTTACCTCCACCTAAAAGATTTCAGTTTGTTTTTCAATTGAGTGGTACAGTTTATAGGTCAAATTAAAGGTGGAAAAAGTTCTGAAATAACTTATCATTTTTTTACAGCACAGAAACATCTTTGTCTCATTTTTTTACAGCACAGAAACCTGACATTTTTAACAGGGGTGTGTAGACTTTTTATATCCACTGTATGTTCTCATCACGGGCATCTATGCCCCTTTTGATGCAACCCATTATCTTATTGGCCTTGGCAGCAGCTGCCTGACTTTGTTTTTTACAGCTTAGTTTGCTGTTCACTAAAATTCCTAGGTCCTTTTTCATGTCAGTGTTACCCAGTGTTTTACCATTTAGTATGTACAGGTGACTTGCATTATTCCTTCCCATGTGCATAACCTTACATTTGTCAGTGTTAAACCTCATCTGCCACTTATCTGCCCAAGCCTCCAATCTATCCAGATCCCTCTGTAGCAGTATACTGTCCTCTTCCGTGTCAATTACTTTACACAGTTTAGTGTCATATGCAAAAATAGATATTTTACTGTGCAAGCTTTCTACAAGATCATCAATAAAAATACGGACCCCTGAGGTTCTCCACCAGTCACAGCGACCCAATCTGAGTGTGTACCGTTAATAACCACCCTCTATTTTCTATCACTGAGCCGGTTACTTACCCACATACAGACATGTTCTCCCAGTCGAAGCTTTCTCATTTTATATACTAACCTTTTATGCGGTACAGTGTCAAATGCTTTGGAGAAGTCCAGATATACAACATCCATTGATTCGCCGCTGTCAAATCTAGAACTTACCTCTTCATAGAAACTGATTAAATTAGTTTGACATGACCGATCCCTCATAAAGCCATGCTGATATGGCATTATTTGCTTATTTTCCTTGAGGTACTCCAAGATAGCATCTCTTAGGAAACCTTCAGTTTACCCACGACAGATGTTAAACTTACCGGCCTATAGTTTCTGGGCTCGGTTTTTGGACCCTTTTTGACTATTGGGACTACATTTGCTATGCGCCAATCCTGTGGAACACTCCCTGTCAGTATAGAGTCCTTAAATTTCAGAAATAAGGGTCTGGCTATGACATCACTTAATTCTCTTAGGATACGGTTGTGTATGCCATATGGTCCTGGCGATTTGTCTATTTTAATCTTTTTAAGACGCCGCTGTACTTCTTTCTGGGTCAGACAGGGCAATTTTAATAGGGAATTAACTTTTACATTCTGCATTTCATCTGACAGTTTATTTTCTTCAGTGAATACAGTGGAGAGAAAAAATATTTAATAGCTTTGCTTTCTCCTCTTTGCATTTCCCCCTTCATTACTCTGTACAGGGCCGACACCTTTAGATTTATACTTCAGATTTTGCTATTTATATAATTGAAAAACATTTCAGGGTTAGTTTTGCTCTCTTTGGTAATTAATCTCCCGGTCTCTAGTTTGGCTGCTTTTACAAAAGTTGGGACACTATACAAATTGTGAATAAAAACTGAATGCAATGATGTGGAGGTGCCAACTTCTAATATTTTATTCAGAATAGAACATAAATCACGGAACAAAAGTTTAAACTGAGAAAATGTACCATTTTAAGGGAAAAATATGTTGAATCAGAATTTCATGGTGTCAACAAATCCCCTTCTTACAACACTCAACAGACGTCTGGGGACCGAGGAGACCAGTTTCTCAAGTTTAGAAATAGGAATGCTCTCCCATTCTTGTCTAATACAGGCCTCTAACTGTTCAATCGTCTTGGGCCTTCTTATTTGCACCTTCCTCTTTATGATGCGCCAAATGTTCTCTATAGGTGAAAGATCTGGACTGCAGACTGGCCATTTCAGTACCCGGATCCTTCTCCTACGCAGCCATGATGTTGTGATTGATGCAGAATGTGGTCTGGCATTATCTTGTTGAAAAATGCAGGGTCTTCCCTGAAAGAGATGACGTCTGGATGGGAGCATATGTTGTTCTAGTACCTGAATATATTTTTCTATATTTTAAGGATGCTTTTTCAGACATGCAAGCTGCCCATGCCACACACACTCATGCAACCCCATACCATCAGAGATGCAGGCTTCTGAACTGAGCGTTGATAACAACTTGGGTTGTCCTTGTCCTCCTTGGCGTCCCAGATTTACAAAAAGAACTTCAAATCGTGACTCGTCTGACCACAGAACAGTCTTCCATTTTGCCACACTCCATTTTAAATGATCCCTGGCCCAGTGAAAAAGCCTGAGCTTGTGGACCTTGCTTAGAAATGGCTTCTTCTTTGCACTGTAGAGTTTCAGCTGGCAACGGTGGATTGTGTTCACTGACAATGGTTTATGGAAGTATTCCTGAGCCCATTCTGTGATTTCCTTTACAGTAGCATTCCTGTTTGTGGTGCAGTGTCGTTTAAGGGCCCGGAGATCACAGGCATCCAGTATGGTTTTACGGCCTTGACCCTTACGCACAGAGATTGTTCCAGATTCTCTGAATCTTCTGATGATGTTATGCACAGTTAATGATGATAGATGCAAAGTCTTTGCAATTTTTCGCTGGGTAACACCTTTCTGATATTGCTCCACTATCTTTCTGCGCAACATTGTGGGAATTGTTGATCCTCTACCCATCTTGGCTTCTGAGAGACACTGCCACTCTGAGAAGCTCTTTTTATACCCAATCCTGTTGCCAATTGACCTAATTAGTGTTAATTGGTCTTCCAGCTCTTCGTTATGCTCAAATTTACTTTTTCCAGCCTCTTATTGCTACTTGTCCCAACTTTTTGGGATTTGTTGACACTGTGAAAATTTGAATAAACATATTTTTCCTGGAAAATGATACATTTACTCTGATTAAACGTTTGATCTGTCATCTAAGTTCTATTACAAATAAAATATTTACATTTGCCATCTCCACATCATTGCATTCAGTTTTTATTCACAATTTGTTTAGTGTCCCAACTTTTTTGGAATCCGGTTTGTATTAGTATTTTTACATATTCTATTTTTTTCCTTATAGTTTTTCAGTGATTCCTCACTACCCTCCTGTTTTAGTGATTTAAATGCTTCATTTTTGTCATTTATTGCTTTATTTACAGTTCTATTTATCCATACTGTTTTTTCTTGTTTCTTAGCCTTTTATTCCCATAAGGTATGTACCTCTCACAATAAGATTTCAGGATGCTTTTAAAAATTTTGTGGCTGTATTTTTATTTTTGAGGACTTTGTCCCAGTTAGTTAGGCCTATGGCCTCTCTTAGTTGGCTAAATTTAGTTCCTCCTAGTATTTTTGTTCCTCCCTGAAGAAACACTCTTTTGAATGATAATTGGAAGGTTATTACTTTATGGTCACTATTTCCCAGGTGTCCCCCGACCTGCACATCTGTTGTTCTGTCAGGTCTATTGTTTAATACTAAGTCCAGTATGACAGTCCCTTTAGTCTGGTCCTGAACCAGTTGGGAAAGGTAATTGTCTTTGGTTATTGCCAAGAACCTGTTTCATTTATGAGATATACAAGTTTCAGTTTCCTAGCCTATATCTGGGTAGTTGAAGTCCCCCATAATAACGACCTCATTATGATTTGCCGCTTCGTCTATCTCGTTTAGTAGCAGATTTTCTGTGGACTCTGGTATATTAGGTGGTTTATAATAAACCCCTATTAGTAATTTATTATTGTTTTTCCTTCCATGTATTTATACCCACAGTGACTCCACATGTTCATGTCCCTCACTTATATCTTCTTGGACTGTGGGCTTTAGACAGAACTTTACATAAAGGCATACCCCTCCCCCTCTCCGGTTTTGGCGATCCTTTCTAAACAGACTGTAACCCTGTACATTAACCACCCAGTCATAGCTATCGTCCAGCCATGTCTAAGTTATTCCTTCTATGTCATAGTCCTCTTCACACATCACTAATTTCAGTTCCCCATATTTATTAGTCAGGCTTTTGTCATTAGTATACATACATTTAAGAGGTTTATGTATATTTTGTACCCTACACTTTTCCTTCTGAGCTGTTCTAGTCTCTCCTTCCATTTCTCCACCAGTCCCATTACCTTGCCCCCGTTCTCTATCTGCACTATCTTCCCATTCTACAACGTAATTACCCTTCCCCGACTCCCTAGTTTAAACACTCCTCCAACCTTCTAGCCATCTACTCCCCCAACACAGCTGCCCCTTCCCCATTGAGGTGCAGCCAAACCCTACGATAGAGCCTGTAGCCAACAGAGAAGTCGACCCAGTTCTCCAGGAACCCAAACCATCCCTTCCTATACCAGTTCTTGAGCCACTTGTTAACCTCTCTAATCTCCCGCTGCCTTTCTTGTGTGGCTCGTGGTACTGGTAGTATTTTGGAAAATACTACTTTTGAGGTCCTTGCCCTAAGCTTTTGACCTAAATCCCTAAAATCATTTTTAAGGACGCCCCACCTACCTTTAACTTTATCATTGGTTCCAATATGGACCGTTCGATGATCCTGGTCTTTGTGACCCCTAATAACAGTCTCCCACTACCAGCACCTGTCTGGCCTGCCCTGCTCTCCTGCCCCCCTGCTTACTGGAGCTGAGATTCCCCTGACTGGCAGAGGAAGTGTCTGGCTGCAGCAGTGCTCTCCCTGAACTGACATCCCCCTCATCTGCCAACCTTGCAAACTTTTTGGGGTGTGTCAGATCAGGGCTAGCCTCCCTGGCACTTTCCCTTCTACCCCGCTTTCTAACTGTTACCCAGCTAGCTACCTCACTTTCCTGAGCCTCCTCGCTACCACCCTCCCCCACGTCTACCCCATCGAGTGCTTGCTCAGTGAGCAGCAAACTCTTTTCCAAATTGTCAACGCTTCTCAGTGTTGAAATTCACCCGTTTAGATACTCGATGTGCGATTCCAAACAGGTAATTTGCTCACATTTTGAACAAAGATATGCACCCTCAAACAGCTGTTCCAGGACTGCATACATTAGACAAGATGTGCACCTGGACTGCACTGTCAATAATGGAACACATACTAAGTGGGGATTACGCAAGAAAAGAGAAAAATACAATATAGTGCAGTGATAAGAATCTAACTTACTGTAGTCCCCCCCTAAAGTCCCTGAATCTCAAGTCACGTAATCTAAAGTTACACACTTAATACAAACAATTGTGGAAGTGGACGTGTCCAAGGAAGGGGTAGGAGCAGTTTTATTGCATGGCCTGTCACCTGGTAAATGGCGTCCATGTGCCTTTTTCTCAAAAAAACTCTCTTCTGCAGAGAGAAATTATGATGTGGATAACAGAGAGTTACTGGCCATTAAGTTGGCTTTTGAGGAATGGCGTCATTGGGGCGATTCATCCGATCATGGTGTTCACAGGTTACAAAAACCTGGCTTACCTGGAGTTGGCTAAACGACTGAATCCGAGATAAGCCAGATGGTCTTTGTTTTTCACCAGATTCAATTTCATTGTCACCTATTGTCCTGGGGTTAATAACATCATGGCAGATGCCTTGTCACGTAGTTTTCCTGGAGGTGGTGATTTTGAAAATCCTATACTGTTGGTAGGATGGTGATATCCGCTCTTTATACTGACCTAGAGGTGAAGGTGTTAGAGGCACAGGGAGACGCACCGTTTTCATGTCCCTCTGGGAAACTGTTCGTGCCATCGGAATTGCGTCACAAGGTGTTTGAGGAACATAACTGTACGGTTCTTACGGGACACCCTGGGAGTAGATCCACTGCCTACCTCATCTCTCGTAGATTCTGGTGGCCGGGGTTGCGTAAGTGTGTTGAGTACTATGTGTCAGCCTGTAGTACCTGTGCACATGCTAAGGTGACACATACTCGACCTTCTGGATCTCTACCTCCGTTGCCCATCACGTCCAGACCATGGACTCACTTATCCATGGATTTTATCACTGATCTACCTAATTCTTCAGGAAAGAGTCATTCTGGTGGTAGTTTGTTGCTTTAGTAAAATGGTGCACTTTATAGCGTTGCTGGGTCTACCAAATGCTGAAACTTGCACAAGTGTTTGTTGACAACATTGTGAAACTCCATGGCATTCCCTCTAACGTGGTCTCGGATCATGGGACTCAGTTTGTTTCCAGTTTCTGTAAGGCGTTCTGTACTTGACTTTGGGTACAACTGTCCTTTTCCTCTGGTTTTTCATCCTCAGTCGAAAGGACAGATGGAACGCACTAATCAAAGTCTGGAGACTTACTTGAGATGTTTTTTCTGAGAACCAGGAGGAGTGGTCTTCGTTTTTGTCTCAGGCAGAGTTTGCCATAAACAATGGGGCATATGAGTTGCACCCACAGTTCGGCACATTTTTCTGGTTCGGATATTTCTGGTATCCCTGAAGAGGAACGTTTTAAATCATTGTCATCTATGTGGCGGAAAATTCTAAATAACTTGATGAATATGGGCAACAAGTATAAACGTGTGGCTGACAGGAAACGTATGAATGGTCCGGACCTAAGAGTGTGTGATTTTGTGTGACTGTCCACAAGAAACATTAAGTTGAAGGTACCTTTTTGGAAGTTGGGTCCAAGGTTTGTTGGTCCATATGAGATCACTGCCATTATTAATCCTGTAGCTTTTCGTCTTGAACTTCCTCAGCCCCTAAAAATTCATAATGTGTTTCATAAATCTTTGTTAAAGTGAGATATGTTGAACCTTTAGAGCCGTCTTCCTTGCCACCCACTCCTGTCATAATAGACGGTAGTTTGGAATTTCAGATCGCCAAGATGATCGACTCTCGAGTTCTCCTTTGATCTCTTCAGTATCTTGTTCACTGGAAGGGTTATTGACCAGAGGAGAGGATCTGGGTACCGGCATCTGACGTAAAGGCCAGTTGTTTGGTGAAAGCTTTTCATAGGTCCCGGATAAGGTAGGTCTTAGGTGCCCGGAGGTCACTCATAGAAGGGGGGTACTGTCACAGATGTTCCCGCGACAGGTAGCAGGAGATAGGTGAGACTGGCAACATGTGGTTTGATCTGACAGGTTTTCCTTGTGGATCAATAGGCATCTGTGTTGTTTCCGGTAATGGCCACACCCCTTGCCTCAGGTGTTGCTAATGTGGTCATTTAACCTTCCTTATTTTTTGTTGCTTCTCCCACAATGCTGTGTGGTTTATAGCTTCAGTTTCAGTTGTGGATAGCTGGTGTGTAGATCTCGGCTTCCATAGCCCCTTTGAAGTTAAGCCTTTCCTTTCCCTTTTTGTATTTTGTTTGGGTTCTGTGTGTTGCATTACCCTATTGTTTGTATTAGGCCTGAAGGAGACTCCTGTTCGTCCTTCCTTTTGGAGGAACAGGTAGTCTCGTCCCTGCCATTATTACCAGGGTCCTATAGGGCTAGATAGATCTCTAGGTATTCCTGCGTATGGACACACCTACCTCTGGGGTCTGTTCATACTGGTAGTCAGTCAGGATTTTGGTTAGGGTTTTACTAGGAGGTGTCCATCTTCCTTCCCTAGTTCTCAGGCCTGATTTCCTCTTCCCCCCTTCCCTCTTATGCTCAGTGTGGTGGATCCCTCCCACACCAAAGCCTGACAGATAGCTAGGCACAGTCTGGCTAGTAGCTTCCAAATCTTGATCAGGTATCATACAGAAGATGCAGAGTGTTCTCTTTTGTACATTTTCTGTGTTTTCAAAAGGTAGGCTACTTTCACACTAGCGTTAATATTTTCCGGTATTGAGAACCCTCATAGGGTCTCAATAACGGAAAAAACACTTCAGTTTTGTCCCCATTCATTAGTCAAAGGGGATAAAACATAACTGAACAGAACGGCGTGCTCCAAAATGCATTCTGTTCCGCTCTCATACCGGAGAGCAAACCACAGCATGCTGCTGTTTGCTTTCCATCCTGGGATGTGGATCCGCCATGACCCACAATGCAAGCCAATGGGGATGGATCAATTTTCTCTGACACAATCTGACACAATCGGAAAACGAATCTGTCCCCCATTGACTTAATCAGGAGTGTCAGGAGTGCACGACCAACAGAGTCAGCCAGACATCCAATACAAACTGCAAAAAAAAATTTTTGGGGGTCAGTCAGCACATCCAGTTCGCAGGTGCGCGTTGCCATGATTGATAGCACAAAGTCAAAAAATATATACAATGCAACAGCACTCTGCAAACCACAATAATGCCAAAATAATAGAAAGTATTCTGGTGCAAATGCTACGCTAATAAATTTGAGATGCTTGGCAAATATATTTTGTACAAAATGATTTGGGCCCGTCTGCCAAACGTCAAGGCGATCTCAGTAAGACAGGAACCTAACACTAAATACCACATTAACTGGTGCCATACTGGCCTCCGTTACATCCAGGGAATGCAGGTTCCACTTGCATGCAGAGCCCACATTTTATTATGAGGTTCTGCTCTCTTTGCAGCTGCTGTACCCTCTACACTTTGAGGGGTCCAGATAGAAGTGCTCAGTTTTACACTTCCTGGCCCTGTCAATCAAAGTGGAGAGGGCGCTGCAGTTGGAGAGACAGCAAAGCCTCTAGGTGTGAAGGCAATGCCCTTTGCTCCTAGATGCTTATTTGCATATATTATAGTTTATTTTTTCTCAGCAATGTGGGCACATATGAAGATGGGACCAACACAGATGCCTTCAGCTGCCAAGCGCACATGTAACAAGTCAGCCAGTTTCATAGGTACAAATCTGCTGAGAGATGCCCTTTAACAGGTCAGCTAGCTTCTTATGAAACTGGTATTAGTGTGTCTGACATAGGGAAGTTATAATGTGATATGGACCCACTGGGCAGAGGGACTGATGTGAATGGTAACAATCTTTCTAAAGCATTGCAGAATATGTTGATGCTATTACAGTACATTTTAAATATAGTGGGAGAAAGGAATGTCTGAGCTGTGGCACGAAACATAACAAAGACTGCAATATTCAAAGATTATTCATTTGGTGATCAGCAGCACCTTTACCCGCGATGCTAGGGAGGCTCATCCCCGTTGCGGCCTGCTATTGGCTGACCCCCCCCCAATGCCAGATGTTTTCATTCACGCAACGGGGAGATGCAGCAGCGGCAGTGCCAGCATCAGAAGTGATGCGGGTGTCAGGGAGCGAGGTAAGTACAATCAGTGTGAGGGACCTGGGCATATGGGGAAACATTATAGGTCTTGGATAACCCCTTTAAGGGGTCTGGTCTGGGATCTTTGTTTATTTAGGGGTCTTGTCTATGGTCTGTATTTATATAGCGTGTCTGTAGTTATTCTGGGATCTGATCTGGGATTCGTATTTATTCTGTGGTATGTATTTATTTAGGGGTCTGAATTTATTCAGGGGATGTATTCCGGGGTCTGTAGTTATTTTGGAGTCTAATCTGCTCCTGTTTTGTGGGGTCTGTATTAATTCTGCAGTCTGTAACTATTCTGCAGTCTGGTGTCTGTATTTAATTTGGGGTCTCATCTGTATTTCGGAGTGCATATTGGGGTTATTTTGGGGTCTGAATTTTGACGACTTAATATTTTGGGGTTGTTTTCTGGAGCTTGGTCAAGGTCTTTAGTAACTTCAAGGTGTGATGTAGAAGGTATTCACTGTTTGTGATTGGAACAGCAGGTTACCAATATTTAGGAGCATAACCTATGTAAATGCTTTACAAAAAATTTAGGGTGATGCTTATCACACCTGATGTCACCACTCAAAACTAGCTGTCCCTATGTCAGGATTCTCCCTGCAATCTCAGATCCTGCCAACATAGTTGTAGACCAGTGAATGGTGCACAACTGCAGCCTGAGGAGGCATGTAAACCAATGGAAACTAGGTACTTAAAATGTACCTATTAACCTATTCACTTTCAAAGACCACCCATATTGTTACCATTAGCCTCTTACCAATGACCCAATTACCAGTTATTTTGGATTGATTTTATGGCTTGGGGTACAGGTGGCACATTTTATCTCATCTTCCTAGAGCACAGAAATGCCTTGTTCCGACTCTGGACACAACCTATAGAAAAGAATAAATATGGAGACAGCACGCCCTTTCTGTGAGATTTATTCCAGATACATCTGGAACATCTCACAAAAAGGATATGCTGTCCCCCATACTTCTTCTTACATATGCAGATCAACCGACCAGCAAGGATAAGCTTACCACTTTCCCTGGAGACGTGCACCCATCACTGATCTGAAATAGGTTTGCTGTCCGCTTCTCTCTTTTTACAACCTATAGACAGACAGGGTACTGTCTGATGATAAAAAAAAACTGTTGTTTTAATTCTGCAAAACCCCTTTAAGAAAGACCTAATTTAAAATGTCGCAATGAGGACTTATGGTTATTTGTTATGCCCCTGACTGTAGATCGGATGTTTAATGTACTTGAATCTAGGGATGTAAGGTCTACAGTCTTGGCTTTGTAATGGGAGATATTGAGTAACTTTGCTGATGAAACCGATAATGTTGTAGTGCATAATATAAATATAAATTTGGCTGATGTGAGGCTGAATGCTCTCACCACTGATACAGGTGTATAATCCAAAATAAACTATATTTTCTTAAATCTAGGCTATACTATATCTTTTACTCTGCCTGCCAAGTAGCTGACAATAGCAGAGCTCTAATGCAATGTAAATACAATAATCTAGTGATATTTACTGGGTACTTTACACACTTCACATTGTAAATATGACAGAAGGTAACATTATTCTGTCTGGAAAGTATTAGAAGTACATAGCTTCAGAATATTATAAACGACACTAAGGGGGACATTTATCCAGACCGGACTTGTCATTGCCAATTTTAATCCCCCTGCGCAGACAGAGGATGCAACAAAGTCATAGACAAGGAATGGATACCCCTTCGCTGTATACACAGAGCTTAAAGGGGTATTCAGGTTGGTTAAAGTTATCCCCCTATCCACAGGATAGAGGATAACTATCAGATTAGTGGAGGTCCTACTGCTGCGACCCCCACTGATCACCAGAACGGGGGTCCTGTAATGACTGGAGCTGCTGGTCGCACATGCACGACGCTGCTCCATTCGTTTCTGTGGGAGTTCCTGAGATAGATGAGTAAAGTGCTACAGTGCTAGGCTATCTCCAGAACTCCCATAGAAATTATTGGACCGGCCGCATGCATGTGTAACCGGCTTCTCCGTTCTTTTCAGGGGCTGCAAGGGGTACAGGGCTCCCGTTTTCATGATCAGTAAGGGTCCCAGCTGTAGGACCCCCACCAATCCAAGGAGTACAGGGCCCCCGTTATCATGATCGGTAACGGTCCCAGCAGTAGGACCCCCACCAATCCAAGGTGTACTGGGACGCCATTCTGATTGATAAGGGTCCCAGCAGTAGGACTCCCACCAATCTGATAGTTATCCTCTATCCTGTGGATAGGTGAGAACTTTAACCAGCTGGAATACCCCTTAAATAAGAGTTGTGCGTATAGATCAGGAAGTAGCAATGCCGCTTCCTGCTCTGGTCCCAGCAGTCATGTGATCACCTGCCGATGATTAGCAATAAAAAATGTAATGCTAAATCTGTTAAGACTTTTATGACATTATGGGGGAAAAGAACAAGCAGTTCCGGTCGGCACTCAGAGGCAGTAGCGGTGCACGTGGCAGGTAAAGCACAAATAGGATAATCAAAAAATCCCGCCACTTCGCTATCTTCATTCAGCAATTACTTTTTATTGTGATCAAACAAGGACTAATTTCGGCCTATAAAGGTTAGGGACGGGCCGAAACACGTCCTTTTTTTATCACAATAAAAAGCAAATGCTGAATGAAGATAGCGAAGTGCCAGGAGTTTTTGATTATGCTATTATGGGGGAAAAGAATGTTAAATATTAGTTGCATGTTTTGCTATTCTAAAAATTTTTATACAATGGTAAAAAAAATATATATATAATATTTTTTTAAAAAATTCTAAATGCGATAAAGTGACATAAAATCAAAGCCAGAAGTATCACTAAAAAAGGTGCAAAAATATTTACATGACCAAACAGAAAAAATATATGGCTTTTAAAGATGGATAGAAAAAAAAAGAATTTGTAAAAATTTACAAAAATTCTAAATGCGATAAAATGACATAAAATCAAAGCCACAAGTATGACTGAAAAAAGCGAAAAAATATTTACATAACCAAACAGAAAAAAATATGGCTTTTAAAGATGGATGTAAACAAAGAAAGAAAGAAAGAAAATACACCTGGAAGGGGGTTAAATGGCTTGGTATTGAACTAGTTAAACCTAGTGTAAACGACTCTTTTCTGTACTTTTCAACTCGGGACATTCTTCATCCTAGACTCTGCCAGGTAATGTACAAGATAACATTTCATTTGTTGACTTGAAGATTACAGTAAACATTAAGGTAACATCCTTTGATCATCCTAGCACAACGTGAGAAATAAGTATTGTGATAATCAGATTACATCCTTCTTATGTTTCCTAGTAATATCACACTTTCTTCCTCCTTATGATGCATGTTTGGTTAGTATTGGATGTACTGTGCTCCTACCCAACACACTGTATAAATGGACCAAATCTCCAGTGTCTCTATACAGATCATACTGAAGACACACTTTGCATTCAGGATGGAAATGAGGACTTTAGTTCCAATCCTGGTCATTGCAGTCACATTTTGCTTTGGTAAGTGCCTGTCATTTACACTGTCAATTTGAACACTATTTTACTCAGTCCACATATCGCATTTTCATAAAATCATATTTAAATACATATGTATTCTACTTAAAAAGTTGAGTCAATTTGCTTATGCAATACTTTACCTATATTGAACTGATATTGGGTTGCCGTATATATATATATATATATATATATATATATATATACAGTATATCCTGCCAGAACAGCAGGATATCCAATGTCTAGAAAATGAAAGCTTTTTAATATTTTCACAAGATAATTTTCATAATGTTCAAGGATTTTAAAGAGAAGCATGATTCAAATATTTATTGACCATCATTTATGTGTTTTAGACCCAGCAACATCAAATTGCATTAAAGATGACAAAAAGGGCACCAAACAAGGCACTGATACAGTGTCAAGCTGCTTGCAGAAAGCCATGGTAAGTATGTGCTATGGACTACTTTCACACTCGTGTTTTGGGCGGATCCGTCATGGATCTGCAAAAACGGATCCGTTACAATAATAAAACCTGCATGCATCTGTCATGAACGGATCCGTTTGTATTATCTGTAACATAGCCAAGACGGATCCGTCGTGAACTCCACTGAAAGTCAATGGACGATGGATCCATTTTCTATTGTGCCAGATTGTGTCAGAGAATACGGATCCGTCTCCATTGACTTACATTGTGTGTCAGGACGGATCCATTTGCCTCCGCATCGTCAGGCGGACACCAAAACGCTGCAGGCAGTGTTTTGGTGTCCGCCTCCAAAGCGGAATGGAGACTGATCGGAGGCAAACTGATGCATTCTGAGCGGATCCTTTTCCATTCAGAATGCATTAGAGCATAAACTGATCTGTTTGGGACCGCTTGTGAGAGCCCTGAATGGATCTCAAAAACGGAAAGCCAAAACGCCAGTGTGAAAGTAGCCTAAGTTTGGCAGCATCTATACAGTTAATGTTCCTCTTTTCAATTTAAGCAGGTATGATGCATTAGTTTTCCTTGTACAATATGACATATAGTATGTAAAGGGATGACTAAACTGTAACATATATAGTATGATGACAGCAGCAAATCATTTTTATGACGTTTAATGCTTTTTATTTAGGCAAAAGATAATAACGCTATTGATGGTGTGATAGAATTCCTGTGTTCATTTATGAAGTACAAGGTAAATATATATTCTGCATTGTAGCTTATTGATTAGGATGTCTAGTCTTATTATCTATGAGTAGACATAATGCCATATTGCCTGTTTATTGCTGAGCAGTGGGAATATGACTGCCAGGACCCCGCTATCAATTCTCAGAATGAAAGAGCCACATCACTACTTTTCCTCGCATGGCGATTTTCCCATTCTCTTGCTGCAACTACATAGCTTCTCAGCACTTTCATTCTTGGGAATGGCAGGGACCCTCGGGGTCGGACCACCACTAGTCGTAATGTGTTGGCATATTAACATGCCATGACATTATAAGATGGGAATGATGCATTCTGTTACCTAATACATATTATACACCTGTTTATTAGAATACAACTAACAAAGAAGAACTCATCCAAGCAATTGAAAAGCTTGAGGTAAGATGTAATATCAATGTTCTCGTCACTGTTAGATTTACATTGCTCATAGTTGCCTCAGATCTGGTAAATATGTAATTTTGTATATACAAGTGGTCCCTCAAGTTACAATATTAATTGGTTCCAGGATAACCATTGGGTGTTGAAACCATTGTAATTGGAGTAATCGGTTCCAGAGCCCCAAAATGTCATCCAAGATAAGAGAAGAAAGATTAAAATATATATATATAACTAAGACAGATAAAACAAGTCCTTACTTACAACAGAGAGGAATATCTTCTAACCTAGCGACTAATCCAGCTGTTTTTACCAGATAAGAGGCCATGATTGGTTGCATCTCAGTCTGAGACATTGTATATTGAGTCTAGTTTCAAATTATGATGGGTCAGGAAAGGCCATTGCACCTTGAAAATATTGTATCCTGAAGCCATTGTATCTTGAGGGACCACTGTAAATGTGTGCTGCTGTAAGGAGCTTGTTTGTTAGGGCTTGTCCAGGATTCTATTATTGATGGCCTATCTTCAGACCAGACAGCTGATCTGCAAGGGTGTGGGGTATTGGACCCCCACCGACCAGATATTGATAGCCTATCCTGAGGATAGGCCATCAATAGCAAAATCCTTAGCAACCCCTTTAAGATTTTTAGCTTTTCAAGGAAAACTGTCACATTTAGACCCTAATTTCAATTTTCATATACGTAGTTACTAATAACAAGATATTCCAGAATCAGTTACTATTAGACTGACTTACCCCATATTTAATAAGATTCAGCCCTTAGCAACCAGTCTGCATAAAACTGCAATTTCACTATTCAGTTAAGATGGCCGCCACTGCCCTCACCCTGAGGCTAATCCCGCCTGCCCTCACTAGCCAGTAACAATAGCCCCCCAAAAGTGTCAGTAACCAGATCCCTCCCCCCTAAAGGGTTAATCTCCTGCAGCACAAAGGGGTCCTCTTACCACATGTTGCTGTCATTTATACACTGAGCAGACGGCAGATCTCCTTCCCTGGTCTGCGCTGCTTCAACTCTGCATTCTCCAGCTCTGCTGAGTGAGGGAGCGTCTGCTAAGTGCAGAGACAGGGAGAAGTGTACACAGCCCAGGCACTGTTATCAGCTGCTGGGGAGGACCTGGCTTTAATCATTTACACACAGTCCCTGGCTGTCAGTAATCTGACCTTGCAGGCTGCTGCTTCTGCTCCTCCGTCCTTCAACACATAGACGGACCATGCCTAGCAACCTGATTTTAAGCACAGGTAAAAGTGTGGAATTAAGGGGTGATTGAATACACAGTGAAAAGTTGAAATAGGGCCACCAAGGAGATATTAATCGCCACAATCCAATACTCCCAAAAAAAAATAAAAAAAATTCCGACAGTTATCCTTTAAGTAGACTAGAGGTTGAAACCTATAGCTTTCCAATTGTTGGGAAACCACAACTGTTACCATATTGAGAGTTGTAGTTTCCCAACAGCTGGAAAGCCACAGGTTGCAGACCACAGCTTGGGGAGTTTTTCTAAATACTTAAGATTTTTCTTGATCATGAGACGTAGATAACACACCGGACACATAATCATCTTCAAATCAGATCTAAAATTATAGGGGCACTAATATGTGACTACCTAGTGATGAAATTACATTTGAATTAATATTTACACTCTGGATTAGGAGGTCACTGGGTGCGGCACTAAAGATATTTTTGGATCTGATGCAAGTCTGGTAAGATATGTTTTTTTCATAGTGTCCTATTTAGAGGAAATGTCAGAGTTATGTATACATGTTAAAGGGGTTGTCCGGGTTCAGAGCTGAACCCGGACATACCCTTATTTTCACCCCGGCAGCCCTCCTGAGCCTGGCATCGGAGCATCTCATGCTCCGATGCGCTCCAGTGCCCTGCACTAGATCGCGCAGGGCACGGGCTCTTTTGTTTTCAATAACACACTGCCGGGCGGTAACTTCCGCCCAGCAGTGTGTTCGGTGACGTCACCGGCTCTGAGGGGCGGACTTTAGCTCTGCCCTAGCCGTTTTACTGGCTAGGGCAGAGCCAAATCCTGCCCATCAGTGCCGGTGACGTCACCGAACACACTGCTGGGCGGAAGTTACACCGGGGTTCCTGTCAGCCCCATGGAGAGCCCCGGTACATCACCGTAACTCTGAAAAATGCCTTTGCCCTGTGCAATTTAGCGCAGGGCAAAGGAGAGCATCGGAGCATGAACTGCTCCGATGCTCATGTCAGGGGGGCTGCCTGGGTGAAAATGGAGGGATATCCGGGTTCAGCTCTGAACCTGGACAACCCCTTTAATGTGTAATGGTTCAAGCAGTTTGCTATGATGTTAAAGGGGATGGTCTTGGCCACCTTTGGGAGGGGTTCAGACCTGCACAGGGAAGCATACTCCCAGTTCCGTTGCTCCCCGACCTCGGCTGCCTCGTTCGAGTCCCCCACAGTTAACATCTACTTTGATGCTGCTGCAGCCAATCACAGGCTGCAGTGGTGTCCTGCCCCCTTTGCATCCCGTGACCAGTTGACATGATGCAAGGGGTGCACTGCTGTGGTCAGGCAGTGGCTTCAGTGGTGTCAAAGCTGATGTTGATAGCAGTAGACCTGAGTGAGGCAGCCAAGAGCAAGCAGTAAAGGAGCCAGAACCCAGAAGTGTGGAGTAGTTAAATATGCTTCACTTTGCAGGTCTGACCAGGAAGGTTTGCAAAAAAAAAAAAAAAAGTTGTCCTCCCCTGTGTATAATTGATGAACAGTGGTAAATGAAGCATATTTCCAAAAATACAAGTATTTTTGAACATGAAGTGTTGAAGAGATATATATTTAGTATATGCTTCCTTTGTTTTGGAATTCTGCTGCCTCTGGTGGCATTTATACAGTGCTAGAAGTGCACTGTCAAGTTCTGTTGGTGGCATGAAATCATGTAGAGCCATGTTTTTCAGTGAACCAAAAATGTTACTGTACATATACGTATATATATTTTCCGCTCCCCATGAGGGTGCTGTACATCCAGATGCTGAATCAAGCATATACATGTCTCCCACCATAAGGGTACAAGCTTGTAGTGCTTTCAGTCTCTTGAAAGCACATCACTTGGCAGTTACTCACTGAATATGAGGCCCTTGACTTGTTTCTTTGTGCAGGCGTCATTTACTCCACCACAAGTCCCAAGTGGGACCTCCCTGATCCAGGAGCAATGGTCTGACCTCTAAGTGTTATAGCTCAGAGTCTTTCTCATCAAACTTGTTGGCTAGTCATACTTGTGTGGGACATTATCTTCCCACTACTTCAGTGTTCCATAGACACCCATCTGGTGTCAGCAGCGGGGCATGCTTCATCCTAGCAGGCTCCTGTAGTATATTAACCTCTCCTGCTGACCCTTTTCTGCATGCTGCAGGATTAATCATCCCTGTCTATGGAGAAGAGACGATCCTTCAATTTGGGTTTCTTCTCCCCTTTGATTTGGACCAGAATACAGCACTGTGCTGTTACTTGTAGTTCTATGTAGTGTATTATGTTTCAGCCAAGGTAGTGTGCACCTAATTATAGATTATAGAGGTGCTCGTTCGTTTATTTCTTACCTTCCTTTGATAATACCACTGGGGAATGGCACCCCCTATTGGTGATTTTGAACCATGCACCACCGCCCATTTACCGGGTGCCTTTAATCAGCAGGATTACATAGTTGTGTTCTACTTTGCCCATATTGTAGCCTGGAAGCCCAGGAGAGGCATGTATCTTATAGCTGGGTCCTACTTTGCCCAGATTTTAGGCTGTTAACCCAGGAGAGGCCTGTGTTAGACTAGGCCCCGTCTGATGGAAGCCAATTTGTCGCCAATAGATGGGCCCGACATATTTATGATCAATGATATGTGCAAAGAGCTTCTATGTTTTCTAACAGTAAGTATAGCAACCAAGCAGTTTATTTTGTATCCATCCTTTGCTTATATCTTTGTGCATTTGATAAGCTGTGTGCTGTGTGCTGTTACTTGTAGTTCTATGTAGTATATTGTGCTTCAGCCAAGGTAAGGCTACTTTCACACCTGCGTTCAGGTGTCCGCTCGTGAGCTCCGTTTGAAGGGGCTCACAAGCGGCCCTGAACGCAGCCGTCTGGCCCTAATGCATTCTCAGTGGAGGCGGATCTGCAGTGTCCCAGGGGGTCAGTAATGTATGCTGGGCTTTGTAGTGCAGATTGACCACTAACCTGGGATCCACTGTCGTCTTCAAATCGGGGCGAATGCTGGAACAGGCAGGTAGTTAAAGAGTTCGTGACGCCAGTGTCAATTAAACGGTGACACGCCGTGTATGGTATTGTAGAAGAATGAAGCAAGCATAGGATAGCCAACAAAAACTGGAACATTTACTGAATATCAGTGAATACAGCTGGTTCTTGAAAGTACAGAATGGCCGGTCTTAGCAAGGCATTATACAGAGTGTTGATTACAGGAGATGCAGTACAGGCGGATTGCTCACTATTCCTGACTGGTCCTGCTACATGTGACTTTCTCTCCAAGGTCTAATGCCCTTTATCTGGCGTACCCTTGAAGATGTCCTTATCTAGTACCTCCTCTGTTATCTTGAGTACCTCTTGCTTTATCTGATCGGCTTCTGTGGTATTCTGTGTCTTCAGGCTGATTAGCTATGCCCTTCTGACTTCTATGCATGGACTCAGGAGGGAATCCTCTCTGCACTGAGTCTGGAAACTTCTAACTTCCTGAGCTAGGCCCTAGCCTATTTATACTGAACTGGGGGCTCCCTCTGCTGGCTGTTATAAGGATTGCCGGTAACCGGCCTGACTGGCTTAAAGGGAACTACACACTCAAATCTAGCAGTGTCGGGTAGCCTACCCGTATGCTGCACACCCCCAGACTTTAACGTGAGTAAGGCCTCGTACTCACACACATGCCTGAACCAACATAAGCTGATGCATAAGTTAAACATGGCATTATAAATATAATAAACAACTATTTCACACAAAAATATAACATTTGCAATAAATGACGCGAGAAAAAGGGGCGTCTTCTTTCTTCTTAGGCACGGCCGCTGACCTGGCACAGCGGACTTAAGGTAAACCAGGTTAGTCTATTTTTCTTGACTGAAGTATAATAAGGAACTACACAGGGTTTCCCCGTGGGTGTAGAACAGGCAAGGGCTCACGTGGAGGAGTCCATTCTTGCGCACAAACATCAAGCAGGCTATTTCCGATAGTAACTGTTCGGGAGGAGACACCACCAGTATAGTCAAAGTCTCCTAAATGGACTGGCGGACGTCCCCTGGTCATCCGGGTGGACCTTCTCAACACAGGGGTTTCCTCTTCCCTTAGCACCGAGGTAGAAGAGAGAGGAGCAACAGGAGGATCTCCATCCGTGAGACCTTGGTCAGGAACAACGGGAACAACAGGAACCACTAGAGGGGGAACTGGATCCGGGGCATCTTGAACCGGCTCTTCTGGAAGTAAGGGTACAGTAGGTGCCGGAGCGGGCACCAACAAGTTCAACCATGGTGTCAGAAGCCAATGCATGGGATCAGCGTCATACCTTAGATTTCGGACAGCCTGCATAGGATCCTCGGGCTGTATCGATGACTCTGACACAGGGGTTTCAGATATAGAACTCTCGGCACTGGGTCCTGGTGTCAGGCAGAGCTTTAACCGGTTTCGGTGTACAATTTGGGATCCCCTGCCCTCTCGGGTGATCTCATAAGTGTGAGTTCCAACATTTGGGATTGCAGTGACAACATAAGGACTTTGCTCCCATTTACTGTCCAGTTTACTGGTACGGCGGTTATTTTTTAACCATACCACAGCCCCTATCGTCAGGGGTTCTGCATGGGCTGCTTGGTCATAGTCTCTCTGCTGCCGGTCTCTAGCATAGTCCATACGTTCCTGAACAATAGCTTGGGCCGTATTCAATCACCTTTGGTGTTCAGCAACCCAGTCGGTATTAGGGAATGGGTTGATGCAATCAGGTACGAGTACATCCAAGGAGTGGTCAGCAGGCAATAACCCTTGGCGCCCAAACATCAAATAAAAGGGGGTATACCCGGTGGAACAGTGTATGGTATGATTGTATGTGAACATGAGCTGTGGCAACAGATTAGGCCAATCTCCTCTGGTTTCAGGAGGCACGGTCCTCAGCATCTCTATCAAGGTCTGATTCATTTTTTCACATAATCCATTACCTTGCGGATGGTAGGCCGTCGTCCGGATCTTCTTACAGTTGTGCAGGCGGCACAGTTCATGGAACAGGTGGGACTCGAAAGCAGGACCTTGATCGGTGAGGATCTTCTCTGGACAACCGTAGGGCAGGAGGAAGTGTTTCCAGAACAGTTCGGCTGTAGTCTTGGCCGTCTGGTCTCTCACAGGCACCGCTACAACAAACTTAGTGAAATGGTCAATAATAGTCATAGCGTACACATACCCTGAGCGACTAGGCTCCAGTTTCACATGGTCGATGGCGACAAGTTCAAGAGGACGAGTACTTACAATGGGTCTCAGTGGTGCCCTCTGATCATGGTGTTCACCTCGTTTCAAGGCACAGGCTACACACTCCCGACACCACTTCTCCATGTCTTCTCTCATGCCCACCCAGTAAAACCGCTGGCGGATATTTGCCTCAGTCTTTTGGACCCCAAAGTGACCGGATTGATTGTGGTACATCTCCAACACCATACCTGCATCTCGTCGGGGTATGAGAATTTGATGCACTCGTTCGTTGGACACTGGGTCTAGGCTTCTCCGTAGCAACAGGCCCTTTTGTATGAAGAGTTGATGGCGCTGTCTCCACAGTTTGATGAGCTCAGGATCTGTACTCTTACGCCGAATCCTCTCAGGGGCTCTGCCACTGGTAATGAAGTCTAACAATTCACCCAGCACTCTACTTTCAGACTGTAGTTTCACCCACTTTTCTTCTTTGAGTTCCGGCCTACTGGAGGGTGAAGGAACTGCAGCTCTGTTACTGGTAGCCCGAGCCTGATCCTGTTGAGCAAATTTATGGTAGAAGGCCGGCATTTCTACATCTTCCCAAGCATCTCGCACATCATCAGGAGCTGTCTCTGTGGGAAGTCTGGATAAAGCATTGTCATTAGTACGTCCAGCGCGATATTTTACAGAGAAATCATAGTTGGCGAGACGAGAGGCCCATCTTTGCTCCAAAGCCCCCAATTTAGCTGTATTTAGGTGTGCCAGAGGGTTATTATCAGTGAATGCAATGAATGGGGTAGCGGCTAGATAATCTTTGAATTTTTCCGTCACTGCCCACACTAGTGCCAGGAATTCTAGTTTGAAGGAACTATAATTCTGGTCATTTTTCTCAGCTCCTTTCAGGGAGCGGCTTGCATAAGCTATCACTCTTTCTTTTCCCTCTTGAATCTGGGCTAACACAGCCCCCAGGCCCCGCTTGCTAGCATCAGTATACAGATGGAAGGGCTTGCTGTAGTCGGGATAACCTAACACGGGAGGCTCGGTCAGTTTCTTTTTTAACAACTGGAACGCGATCTCTCTCTCTTCATTCCACTCAATGAGCACTGGAGTTCTAGGACTTTTCTTGGGCTGCCCCCTCAAGAGTTCCTGGATAGGATCGGCTATTTGAGCAAAATGGGGGATGAAACGTCTATAGTAGCCGGCAAAACCAAGGAAACCCCTCACCTCTTTGACGGTAGTGGGTACCGGCCAGTTACGGACAGCCGCTAACTTATCAGGGTCAGGTTGTACGCCCTCTCCGCTTACCACATGCCCCAGGTATTTTACCGCAGGTTTGAGCAGGTGGCATTTAGATGGCTTTACCTTCAGGCCATATTTGACAAGGATTTCAAAGACCTCTGCTAAGTGTTTCAGGTGGTCTTCATATGTTTTTGAGTACACAATGACGTCATCTAGATACAGCAGCACTGTTTCGAAGTTTTTGTGACCCAAACACCGCTCCATTAGTCTCTGGAAAGTTCCTGGGGCATTACATAACCCGAACGGCATACAATTAAATTCAAACAGGCCCATGGGAGTGGTGAAAGCAGTCTTTTCCCTATCTGCCGGGGCCATGGGTACTTGCCAGTAGCCACTGGTCAAGTCCAATGTGGAGAAATAGGCAGCGGAGCCCAAAGCAGTTAGTGACTCTTCAATGCGGGGCAGTGGGTACGCGTCTTTGTGGGTTATTTGGTTAATTTTTCTATAGTCCACGCAGAAACGGATACCACCATCCTTCTTCTTTACAAGGACCAGGGGTGCCGCCCACGGGCTACGACTGTCCCGGATTACATTAGAGTCTTTCATCTCTTGGATCATTTCTTTTACAGTCTGATATGAAGTAGGCGGTAAGGGTCGGTATCTCTCCTTGATAGGAGGATGAGAGCCAGTAGGTATGGTGTGTTGTATGGCACTAACCTCTCCATAATCAGCAGCATGTTTACTGAAGGCCTGGTGGTGCTCTTTGACAAGCCGTAGTATCCCTTCTTGTTGATGTTGGGGGGTAGTCTCGTCCCCGACATGTAGCTCTTCCCACCAGGGTACCTGTGACTGGGGCACCGGCGGACATCCGCTGCCTGCAGCTGGCGGCTTTTCTGTCACTGGAAGACGGATGATGTCTTGGAAGAACACCTGAGAAAGCTGGGCAACAGGGTAATGCTTAGTAAGCGCAACAGGATGATCACTCAGGTTAATCAGACGGACAGGTACTTTACCTTGGGAGACGTTCACCAGGCACTTGGCAGCTCTCACATAAGGGTAGTTCTCCATCTGGATTGGCTCCACCAGGGCTGGATAATCTTGGCCTTGGACTCCCAGGACAGCACGACACCATAAGAGAGTTTGGGAATTAGGAGGCAAAGTCACAGGCTTATTATCACGAATCTTGGCAGTACAAATTTCTCCTTTCCCGTTAGCAAACCTCTGCTGGGCACTTAACACAGTGATAGTCTTTTGAATCACCCTCTTGGATGCAGAGGAAGCGGTGGGCAGAGTCTGATGTAATACGGCAAGTATTTCAGCATAACAGTTTTTGAAGACATTGGTGCCTAGAATGACAGGATGTCCTCCTCTGTCGCCGGCCTGTACTACTATCACCCCCTGTTGAGGCAAGGTTACTTCTCCCACCTGCAGGGTGGGTTCCCAGTATCCATGGATCTTTACCGGTTTGCCATTGCTGGCGATAATCTCTACCCAGGATTCAGGCGGCTGGGTCAATTGATTGGTGTCCCAGAATCTTTCAAAGGCGGGCAGCTGAATAGTAGTGACCTGAGACCCAGTATCTAATAGGGCTTCAAAGGGGACCCCGTTAATCTCTACATTGATTTTAGGATGGGATCCTACATACCGTGGCATCCAATTTGGATCTTTTGGACCTAGTGTTCTACCTCCCGAGGGGTGGTCCTCAGCCTCAGGGGTTGCCCGTTTAACTGCCAGCAAGTGGATTCTGTGTGTCCCATCTTTTTGCAGTATGTACACACGGGCCGCTGGCGACCCCTATTGCGCCTCCCAGGATCCCTGGGGTGAGTCTCTTGGTATGGAGGTGGGAACGGCTTAGAGGGTGACAGGAACTCCTCTTCTGACATCATAGGTTTTTCCCATTCCTCCATTTTTCTGCACACTCTCTCTAGGCTTTTAGTGAGGTGATTTACTTGCTCTGTCAGCATGGCGATAGTATCGGTAGCTGTAGCTTGAACAGCTTGACCGGCCTCAGCTCGGTTAATGATAAACGGTTTTGACCTGCAGGCTGATAACTCAGATGGGGTGCTCAACTCTGTAGATACTGCTGACCCCAGAATTTTTATAGCCAGTTCTTTAAAGTCCAGAAAGGTACTGTTAGGGTGTTGGGCGGACAGCATCTTTAATTGGGTCCTTATTTGCTCACTAGACACTCCGGTAATAAATTGTTCCCTCAGGGTCTGATCCTGGTTATCAGCTTCCTTGGGATCTATCTGGATTACAGCCCCCAAAGCCTCCTGAAGTGATAGGGCATAGTCACGGAGGGACTCACCGGACTTCTGTTTCTTGCCAAAGAAGTGCATCTTTATCTCTGAGGCAGTCCTCGTTTCAAAAGTGGCCCTGAGGCGGGTGAATATCTGCTCCAGAGTACTCCTTTCAGCAGCAGGCCAGGATAATACCTCTCTGCGGGCAGCCCCCTCCAGTTGCGCTAGCAAGATTTCCATTTGCTGATCGGCATTTATGGGGTACAGTTTGAATAAGGCCAGCAACTTTTCTTTAAAGTCTCTTAGGGTATGGGCCTCTCCGTTATAGCGGGGAAACCATGGGGCCCCAAAATAGTAAGGCATGGTAAAGGGCATCATGCTGGGGGCTATAGGATGATTAGGAGCCGCAAGCTCTCCCGGGTCCGGCCGCTCGGCAACTCCCGGATCTGACATGTTAACTTATTACGAGGTGGCCGCTGGTGACTAAAGGGGCCGGAACAATCCCCTTCCCTCCGGATACAAGTTCTTACCGGTATCGCCGGGTTCGCGCAGGCCAAATCTCGTGAGACTCCGGACGTCCTGTGTACGCGGTGACGTTGCTGACGCAGGAAAAGCAGGGCCGCGGCGGTGCGATGATGAAGAGGGGCGGGATTCTCTGTGTCTTTGAAGGGATCCGCCCACGGAGGTCCTCAGCAGCGCGGGAAACTTTACTCCAGGCGGCCGGTGGCCATCTTGATCACGATTCCCTGACAGCAAGCAGGGTGTTGCAAAGTCCAATAAATCACAGTCCACAAATACGATTTTTCTCTCTGGGGGTAGCGCAACACAGTACAGCGCATCCGATTCCTCCCAGGCACATTTGTAATCCACAGATTTGGAAATAAAGGATACAGTCTTTGCAATACGGTGGTGGAATAGTTAAAGCACACAGTTCACACTTCTCTGCACTTCAGAAGTATGCGGATCCTGTTCGTGACGCCAAAAAGAGCGATGCAGTGTCCCAGGGGGTCAGTAATGTATGCTGGGCTTTGTAGTGCAGATTGACCACTAACCTGGGATCCACTGTCGTCTTCAAATCGGGGCGAATGCTGGAACAGGCAGGTAGTTAAAGAGTTCGTGACGCCAGTGTCAATTAAACGGTGACACGCCGTGTATGGTATTGTAGAAGAATGAAGCAAGCATAGGCTAGCCAACAAAAACTGGAACATTTACTGAATATCAGTGAATACAGCTGGTTCTTGAAAGTACAGAATGGCCGGTCTTAGCAAGGCATTATACAGAGTGTTGATTACAGGAGATGCAGTACAGGCGGATTGCTCACTATTCCTGACTGGTCCTGCTACATGTGACTTTCTCTCCAAGGTCTAATGCCCTTTATCTGGCGTACCCTTGAAGCTGTCCTTATCTAGTACCTCCTCTGTTATCTTGAGTACCTCTTGCTTTATCTGATCGGCTTCTGTTGTATTCTGTGTCTTCAGGCTGATTAGCTATGCCCTTCTGACTTCTATGCATGGACTCAGGAGGGAATCCTCTCTGCACTGAGTCTGGAAACTTCTAACTTCCTGAGCTAGGCCCTAGCCTATTTATACTGAACTGGGGGCTCCCTCTGCTGGCTGTTATAAGGATTGCCGGTAACCGGCCTGACTGGCTTAAAGGGAACTACACACTCAAATCTAGCAGTGTCGGGTAGCCTACCCGTATGCTGCAGATCCACTGAGAATGCATTCGCCTGCCAGCGCTCAGCCTCCGCTCCGCTCAGTGAGCGGACACCTGAACGCTGCAAGCAGCGTTCGGGTGTCCGCCTGGCCGTGCGGAGGCGAGCGGATCCGTTCTGACTTATAATGGAAGTCAATGGGGACAGATCCGCTTGAAGATGACACCATATGGCTCAATCTTCAAGCGGATCCGTCCCCCATTGACTTTCAATGTAAAGTCTGAACGGATCCGCTCAGGCTACTTTCACACTTAGAAATTTTTCTAAGTTATAATGCAGACGGATCCGTTCTGAACGGATGCAAACGTCTGCATTATAGGAGCGGATCCGTCTGATGAAACATCAGACGGACCCGCTCCGAACGCTAGTGTGAAAGTAGCCTAACGTGCACCTGCGTTCTCATATTTATACATTCTGGAGGTCCTGGTTCGTTTATTTTTTCCCTTCCTTTGATTTGGACCAGACCACTTCCATCATCAACAACTTATTTTTGTAGCCCACAAGGGGAGGCAACAACTTCCAAAATGGAAACTAAAGGGGTATTCTGGTCATTTAAATGTATCACCTATCCACAGGATAGGGTTAGGGCTAGATTGATTAGATCTGTGAGGGTCCTACTGCTGGGACTCCCCATGATCACAAGAACAGAGGGCCCGGTACCCTGCTGAGCCCCCCGAAGTGAATGGAGTGACAGGTCAGGCATGTGCACCGCTGCTCCATTCATCTCTATGAGACTACCAGAAAAGTTACAGTGCTCAGATATTTCTTTCTATATTCCAGTTTTATTTTCCTTCTTTTGTTGATGATGCAGTTTACATATTTCAGGGTGTGGTGAATGACGTGTCCAAATAAAGCAAAATTTGCTTCAGCATGCATTGAGCACCACTATTTTCCTGCAATATGGGTAGGGGGACAATATTGTATGTGGGGTTTGTGTGTCAGGCTGATTTTTAATCCCAGGCTGGCAGTGGCGTACATAGAGAAATAAGGGATCAAACCATGCCCTCTACACAGGACAGAAGGGGTTTCGCCTCATTTGCTAAAAACTTTGGCCCTGTGTCAGAGGCTGATGGATAGGCCAGGACGCTGGCTCCTCTTGGGCCAGGCAGCACTAACGCTGCTGTCTCTTCTTCCTAAGTGACCCAGCATCTCACCTGCCTATTTGGTGAGGGAAGACTCCCAGTCCTCTCACACTTGTTGTCAGCTTGTCAATCACTAGGCCAGAGCATTGACTCCAGTTTAGACCTGTCCTGTGGTCATCTTCACGACCAAACCCCCACACCTGTTATGGGCTGGTCTTTTGGTTCACCCCCGACAGATGGTGCTCTTTCACCACTTTCTTGAGTCCAAATGCAGAAGGGAGACTCCGTCTCCTGCCACCATCACACCTTTCAGGGGCTTATCTTCACCAGAAGGAGATTTTTTTCTTCTCCTGCACATTTCATGCCCCATTCCCTAGCTGCAGTAGCCAGTGCAGCAGGCTTTTACCAGTGCACCCCCCCATTGAGGAAATGAGTACATACCATGCGGCTGTGCTTCCTCCGTCTCCCTCTTATTGTATTGCTATAGTAATAATAGGTACCATTACCAACATCTGTCACAGGTACTGTGCTTTTGTACACACAGAGAGAATACATGCCATGCTAATATAAAATGCACCAGGATCTGTAACAATATACTATCATGGGCCTCACAGCTCTTGTGCTTTGTTAGCAGGCATTGGCATAAAATAGAGCAATAGGAATAATGGGAAAGTAGTTGCATGTGACACAGCGGACAGCCTATCTACAAGTTATGGAGATGAGCATATATTGTGATTTTAACAATTTTGTTTATCTGGAAAACCCCTCTGAACTTTATCTAAATGTACTTACAACATGTAATTATTGAGGTCAACATTGCAGTTTAGAGGTATTTGCCTTTAGGGCAACTCCGGACAAATATGTTCAAAAAGGAGGACTGCCTAGTAGTGTGAGGGCCGGATAGGATGCGGGTGCGCTGTGGGAAAATGCACAATTTTTCAGCGCGAGTGCAAAGCGTTTTAATGCGTTTGAGAAAAATCGGCATGTTTGGTACCCAGACCCGAACCCGGACTTCTTCACAGAAGTTCGGGTTTGGGTTAGGAGTTGTGTAGATTTTATTATTTTCTCTTATAACATGGTTATAAGGGAAAATAATAGCATCCTTAATACAGAATGCTAAGTAAATTAAAGATGAAGGGATTCAAAAAATAAATAAAAAAAATTAACTCACCTCATCCATTTGTTTGCACAGCTTCTTTTCTTTTTTTCTTCTTTGATGACCTGGGAGGAAAAAGACCTATGGTGACGTCACTGCGTTCATCACATGGTTCATCACCATGGTGATGGATCATGTGATGGACCATGTGATGAGCGCAGTGACGTCACCAAAAGTCCTTTTCCTCCAAGGTCATCAAAGAACAAGAAAGAAAAGAAGCTGCGCAAACAAATGGATGAGGTGAGTTAATTTTTTTTTATCCCCTCCATCCCTAATTTACTTAGCATTCTGTATTAAGGATGCTATTATTTTCCCTTATAACCATGTTATAAGGGAAAATAATAAAATCTACTCAACACCGAGCCCAAACCTGAACTTCAGATTTTTCTCACGCACCTGCAAAATGCATTAAAACGCTTTGCACTCACTCTGAAAAATTGTGCATTTTCCCGCGACGCACCTGCATCCTATCCGGCCCTCACACGCGACACCCGTGTGAAAGAGGCCTAAGTCTTCCACACAGTGGCTATAGGAAAAATTGCATTATGCCAATGAGAAATATGAACTTGATTATATTACTTTGCCAATATCACAAATATGCCTATTTATATATGTATGCTCAGTGTGCTATATTATTCTGTGTATACATTTTATCTCATCGCATCATAAACATGGTAATAATATTTTCCTATTGAATCCCCAGGAGCAGTTGCATCTGGATGAGAATAATGTTCTTACAAGCAAGATAATTGCCATGGAAAAACTTCTGGTATTAATATCTGTACTCTAAACATTGTTTGCTAATGTGTCTTCCACTATTCGATAGAATAGTTTGGATCCTACACCTAACTAATAATTATCATTATTCTTTTTGCAGAAACATTACATTCTTCTGCCTATAGTAGCCCCTGTATGTGATCTGCTGGTAAGATCTCTGACTGTACAAACATCTATAATGAAAGTGCTGTCCACTTGACGAAACTAAGCAAATCTAGCACAATAGAAAAAGGATCCTTCTCCCATTGACTTTCAATGGAGTTCATGACGGATCCGTCTTGGCTATGTTACATGTATACAAATGGATCTGTTCATTACAGATGCATGCGGTTGTATTATTGTAACGGATCTGTTTTTTGCAGTAACATAGTATATAAGGCCGAAAAAAAGACATTTGTCCATCCACTTCGGCCTGTCACCCTGCAAGTTGATCCAGAGGAAGACAAAAAAAAACCCTGTGAGGTAGAAGCCAATTTACCCATTTAAGGGGAAATAAATTCCTTCCCAGCTCCATTCAGGCAATCAGAATAACTCCCTGGATCAACGACCCCTCTCTAGAAGCTATAGCCTGTAATATTATTACGCTCCAGAAATACATCCAGGCCCCTCTTGAATTCCTTTATTGTACTCACAATCACCACCTCCTCAGGCAGAGAGTTCCATAGTCTCACTGCTCTTACCGTAAAGAATCCTCTTCTATGTTTGTGTACAAACCTTCTTTCCTCCAGACACAGAGGATGTCCCCTCGTCAGTGGCGACTCTAGGAACAATATATAGGGGGGGCACAAAGATACCACAGTCAAAAATGGGGGGGCAAAAACAAAATAAGTATATAGAAATAAGATTACAAAATACTAGAGAGTTGCGGTATGCAGGGATACATTTATAATAAAACAATTTACTTACAAAAGAAGCTATTCAGTCGTCTGCTGTGCCGTCCTCTGCTTGCTTCCGCGGATTCTTTCCCCTTCTTTCTGTCTCTCGTCAGTGCACAGGCGCACTGTTATGGTGGATCTGTGGAAGACACACTGTTATGGGGGCATCTGTGGATGACACATTATGCCTCTCATTAGCCCTCATTATGCCTCTCATTAGCCCCCATATCAGCCCTTATGCCTCATTAGCCCCCATTATTCTTCATATTAGCCCCATTATGCCTCATTAGCCCACATTATGCCTCATTAGCCCACATTATGCCTCTAATTAGCCCCCATTATGCCTCTTATTAGCCCCCATTATGCCTCCTATTAGCCCCCATATGCCTCCTATTAGCCCCCATATGCCTCCTATTAGCCCCCATATGCCTCCTATTAGCCCCCAATTAGCCCCCATATGCCTCCAATTAACCCCATATGCCTCCAATTAGCCCCATAGACCCCATATGCCTCCAATTAGCCCCCATATGGCTCCAATTAGCCCCCATATGCCTCCAATTAGCCACCAATTAGCCCCCATATGCCTCCTATTAGCCCCCAATTAGCCCCTATATGCCTCCAATTAGCCCCTATATGCCTCCAATTAGCCCCCATATGCCTCCAATTAGCCCCCATATGCCTCCAATTAGCCCCCATATGCCTCCAATTAGCCCCCATATGCCTCATATTAGCCCCCATATGCCTCCAATTAACCCCCATATGCCTCCAATTAGCCCCATAGACCCCATATGCCTCCAATTAGCCCCCATATGCCTCCAATTAGCCACCAATTAGCCCCCATATGCCTCCTATTAGCCCCCAATTAGCCCCTATATGCCTCCAATTAGCCCCTATATGCCTCCAATTAGCCCCCATATGCCTCCAATTAGCCCCATAGACCCCATATGCCTCCAATTAGCCCCCATATGCCTCCTATTAGCCCCCATATGCCTCCTATTAGCCCCATATGCCTCCTTTTAGCCCCCAAATATGCCTCCTATTAGCCCCCAAATATGCCTCCAATTAGCCCCCAAATATGCCTCCAAATGCCCCCATATGCCTCCAATTAGCCCCCAAATATGCTTCCAATTAGCCCCCAAATATGCCTCCAATTAGCCCCATATGCGTCTAAATGCCCCCATATGCCTCCTATTAGCCCCATATGCCTCCTATTAGCCCCCATAATGCCCCCAGCAGCCACATTTTTTATAAAATAAAATAAAAAAACACTTACCTCTCCTGCTCCTGGACGGACGCCGCCTGCCATTTTCTCCCTCCTCAGTCGACTGTGCTCTAAACTGGCGCGCACAGCGTGAGGTCACAGAGCGACCTCACGCTGTGCGCAGCCCTGCACAGCCGACAGCCGAGGACCAGGAAGTGGTGAGTACAGAGCGTTCACCACTTCCTGGTTCTTCGGTACTAATGAGCGCTTCCATAATGGAAGCGCTCATTAGTATTCACTCAGGGGAATCAGCGGGGGGGCACCCGGGGGGGCAAGGAACAACATAGGGGGGGCAATTGCCCCCCCTCGCCCCCCTCTAGCGACGCCACTACCCCTCGTCACACTCACCGTCCTGGCAATGAATAGATGATGGGAGAGATCTCTGTACTGACCCCTGATATATTTATACATAGTAATTAGATCTCCCCTCAGTCGTCTTTTTTCTAAAGTGAATAACCCTAATTTTGATGATCTTTCAGGGTACTGTAGTTGCCCCATTCCAGTTATTACTTTAGTTGCCCTCCTCTGTACCCTCTACAGCTCTCCAAAATCAGCAGCAAAAAACTCAGTGTGAACTGGCTCTACAGCGTATGGTGAAAATCAGTTCACAACATTATTCATGTAAGGTCAAGAGAAATAAATAAATAGTGATAGCCGCTCAGTCGCAAAACTGGGTGTTTCATTTCAATGTGAACCTTTGAGTTGGTCTATAATAAAAAAAAACATGCATATTAATTCCAGATATAGTTTCTGGTCCACCTACAGTGAAATGCGTATAGGAATATGGAAAAACAACTCAAAAACATCTGACAACATATCCGTTACAAAAATCACATCAGCAATGTGCTATAGACTGAAAGCTTATTGATTCTCAGGGCTGAGCAAACATGTTCTTTCATTTTACAAGTTTCATGGTGAAGGTGTCTGTTTTAATAACTACTTGCATCCCCCATGTAATAATACTGGAGCATAATATTATATAACTGTATGTTGTGCTAGTCCTCTATTATTCCTACTAGAATCTTCTGAATAAATTGCCAGCAGTCTGCAATAAAGTTCCGTCTGGGTGTTACCAATTGGGAGTTTGTCCCTGCACAGTCTGACACTATCCAATCAATGCTTCCAGACTGTGCAGGAACACCCCCACCCCACCCAGGTGGACCTTTATTGCAGGCTGCTGCAATTCATTCCTAGACTTCTAAAAGCAATGATATAGCAATGGCACACCATAGTCTCATAAAACAGACATGTCAGGAGAGGTGACAGGTCCTCTTTAAAGGGGTATTCCTATTTCAGCCATTCATGGCTGAGATCAAAATGTCCGTCTTAAGTGGTGGTTAGGGTGGCCAGAGATACGGAAACAGCTGAGTGGGCTGTGCTATGCTGTTGTGGTACGCCCAATAGTGGATACGGATCACACATACATACACATATATTTCAGTAATTGGAGATCTATAGAAAGAACCCACTGTAACCCACATACAAAGGGTATTCCATTCTCAGCCACTTACACTGCTAAATATTGCTCTGATTAATACTATTGTAATTTAATATAGGACAGCCATTAATGTTCTTTCCACAATAACTTTGTCTTTATCTTTTACAGGATTATATAGAAAATTCTACAGATATTGCCACACAGAACAGTGCAGGGAAAGGTCAAGGACATAAACGGGCGACTCGAAACGTTTTAAGCCTTGTAGGTGGACTATCAGGGGGTCTTAATGGAATAGGGGGACTGTTAAACCTACTTGGTTTAGTTGGTACACTGTTAAGCCCATTGACTACTTTATTATCTGGACTCAGTGGAGTGACAAACCTAGTTGGAGGTTTAGGCAATGGAGTTACAGGACTTCTTGGTGGGTTAACAGGGGGACTACTTGGGGGTGGTCAAAACCAAGATTTGTTAGGAGGCTTACTTGGAGGAGGCGGAGATACTCTTGGTGGTCTAACAGGTGCACTTGGTGGGCTTACTGGAGGACTCACTGGTGGACTTTCAGGTGGTCGCGGTGGAGGTTCTAATTTGCTTGGATTACTTGGACGTTAGTGAAGGTAAGATATTTATATTTTATCTATCAATATCTATCTATCCCATAACTATCTATCTATTTTCTATCTATCTATCTATTTATTATCTATTATCTATCTATTTATCATCTATCTATTATCTATCTATCTCATATCTATCTAGTATCTATCTGTGTATTATCTATCTATCTATCTATCTATCTATTATCTATCTATCTATCTATTTATCATCTATCTATTATCTATCTATCTCATATCTACCTATCTATCTATCTATCTATCTCATATCTATCTATCTCATATCTATCTAGTATCTATCTATCTATCTATCATCTATCTATTATCTATCTATCTTTCTATCTATCTATCTATCTCATATCTATCTATCTCATATCTATCTACCGTATCTCATATCTATCTAATCGATCTATCTATCTATCTATCTCATATCTATCTCTCATATCTATCTATCTATCTAGCTATGGCTGCACTGTTAAAACATAGAAAATGAAGCAATCTTGCAAATACTCTTGATTAAATTATCCTCCTGTAAGTTCCTATACAGATCTATGTGTCTCAGAGGCAACTGACTACAAAGAAGGCCTCTATTATCTGATCTTGTGGCCACGTTCCCTTCCATCTGTGCCCTTTTTCTTGTGTAGATAGATTCAATAGGTTAGCAAGAAGTATTTGAGGGATGGAGACGAGTATGACTACAGGACCAGACTACATAGGGGTTGTCTGTACTCTGGAGCGACACATAGGTCTGTATAAAGCTGTGGACACCAACCAGCAGTATATTTTCAGTACTGTTTACTGAGTGGCTTAGTTTTCTATGTTAAATGCATTGGAGTATCATTACTTCCATTACATCCCCAGTAAATATAAGCCTGTCTGTTATTCTCTTTTGCTGAGTTGATAAGAATTCAATTTACAAAAGTATATAATCGTTTATTAATTCAAATAAGTTTAAAATGGTGAATAGTAGATAGCGGTAGCAAACAGATACAGACAAATAAAACACACTGTCTATAGTAACATCATAAACTCCTGGAATGATGGTGACATAAACAATACCCTGAGTCTAAAGTATCTCATATAGCATAATAACGTGCATAGGGCAAGGCATGACAACCATACTAGTACATAAAGATCAGGAAAGTAACACAATGACACAGTGAACCAATCATCCAGTATCAAGTAACATAAGACTAAATACCGACCAGTGTGATCCTATACCCCGACGTGCGTTTCATATCTCGCTTCTTCAGGGGATGAAGCGAGATGCGAAACATGTGTTTCTCCTCACGTCCGGCAGTGGAAGTTTTGGGGGACATATTTCTGCTGCTGGCAGTATATTATGATGGACTGTGGTATCTGGCTCTGTTGGGGTGGTGTAATCTGCCACAATATGGTATTACTGGCCCTGCCCTCCATCAATTTGGACCAGACTACAAAATTGGGCCACTTTTAGTAATTTTTCCAGGGCCACTTTAAGTTCCCAGTCTGCCCCTGGTGGCCACCATTATAGCACCTTCACAGATTGTGATACGGCTTTCTGAGATTATTGAATGTCATTCTAATCATGTACTGTTGTTACCAATTCATTACCATTTATATCTTTTCTACACAGGAAGAAGACAAGATAAATCAGGATTGGAACACTTTCTTTAAGAAATGACTGTTTCCATATGTAGCTTAGTGCTTTACTGATAAAAGGCTTAATAAAGCGTATTGAATGACAATCAGGGTTTGTCTTTTTCATCGTCTCTCTGAGAGCCATACATTGATTTTATGGACTGAGTTGATGCATGTGACTAATAGGTTTTATGTGCTATATGAAATATTCAGCTGCTGGAGAATTGTATACACAGCTTAAGGGCTCATGCACGCGAACGTGTACCGGACATGCCCGTATTGCAGCCCACACACAGCGGGTCTACAATATATGGGCAGCTGTTCGCCGCCATAACAGCAGCAGTGAACAGGTGTAATTACAAGAAGCCATCCCATTCCCTTGTATGGGATAGCTCTGTAGCGTACACTTGAATAGGAACGAGCCGTCCAATTGAAGTGAATGGGACGACTTTTTGCTGCTGTTGCGACAGCGAGTAGGTAAAGAATGAAGGGAAAGCTGTGCTGGTACCAGCTGATCATCAGGGGTGCCGGCTGTCAGACCCCAGCCAATGTGATATTGATGACCTATCAGGAGTCAAAATCAATACCAGGATTAGTTTTTTTTTGCTTATTTGCCACACAAAAAAGGAATAAAAATCAATCAAAAAGTGTTATGTACTTCAAAATGATACCAATGAAAACTAGTCATCCTGCAAAAATCAAACCCTCAAAGCAAAAACATTTTGCAAAAACCTATGTGTATTTGGTGTCGCAAACATGATGAAATTATCATGTTAGTGATGCTGAAAAAATGACGCTGCAAGTTAAGCCTAAAACAGGCTGGTCACTAAGGAGTTAAACCTGAAATGCTGCAGTAGAATCTAAATGAAATATATCAGACTGGCTCACAGTATTTTTGCATTTATTACACTTGATAAAAATCACAATTATTTACAATTGCAGTTATAAAATGATAAAAATAGATTGCCCACTAGATATTAAACATATCCTAATAGTATATCAAAATAGCATAAATAGGTGGGTATTTTAAATGCGGAGCTCACGCATATACCCAACCAACAGGAGTACTCCAAAGGGATAATAGGACCACTTGATTATGCTGTGTGGTGTCGGTCAATAGCGCATTGAATCCATACTTTGACAATATTCAGATAGTCATGAAATAACTTGCCAAGTACTCAACATACCAATCGGTAAGAAGATATCCACCCTGCGGTCCACGGTATGTTCTTATAGCGTCCAGAAGGTACTTTGTACTTGTTTTCGTAGCGGTATTCGCTGACTACCTCCTGCCACGAGGTAGTATCACCGCATTTCACATTTGCCTACTGAGGAAGGAACTACGGTTCTGAAACGCGTCTAGGATAAATCAGTGTGAACTGGACCCAGCCAGTGGTGCGTTATTTCTGTCTAAGCGCAAAAAAGGATCCTTGCTATTTATCATCTAGAACCACCTGAGAAAAATCTACGAGGTAACGGCAGCGATTTAATTCACAAAAGAGGACTGACTCAATTACCATCCAAACAGTTCCAGTGAAGGGGAATTGAACCCCGTACCGGTATAGCTCTGCTACACGAACTCCCGCTACTCCGATCGGCGCAGGTGGATGTCATCACCGACCAAGCGAACCATCTACAGGTCAGGTCACGTGAGACGCCGAGAAGGAGAAGCGGTGATACTACCTCGTGGCAGGAGGTAGTCAGCGAATACCGCTACGAAAACAAGTACAAAGTACCTTCTGGACGCTATAAGAACATACCGTGGACCGCAGGGTGGATATCTTCTTACCGATTGGTATGTTGAGTACTTGGCAAGTTATTTCATGACTATCTGAATATTGTCAAAGTATGGATTCAATGCGCTATTGACCGACACCACACAGCATAATCAAGTGGTCCTATTATCCCTTTGGAGTACTCCTGTTGGTTGGGTATATGCGTGAGCTCCGCATTTAAAATACCCACCTATTTATGCTATTTTGATATACTATTAGGATATGTTTAAAGGGAACCTGTCACCCAAAAATCGCCTATTAAGCTGTTTACAGTACCTTATAGTGCTGTATAGTCGTTTCCTGATGCACTTTTTGTTAGTTTTGCAGCATGTATGCTCAGTCAGAAATCGATGTTATATTCAGCTGCTGCCCCGTGCTTCAAGTCAGGCTTGAAGTCACGGGGGCAGTGGCCTCGGCGTCTTACATGGCCCTCTCCCCGCCCCCTGCCTCTGTGACTGACAGCCGAAATCCGATTCCGGGACCGCGCTCAACGGCCGCATGCGCAGTAAAGGGCGGCAGGAGCGCGGTCCCGGCTGCCGCGCTGTACTACGCGCCGTCTTACTTTCGCCGCACTGCGCATGCGCCCGACATCCTGTATCAAACGCGCCCGCGCCCAGATGCCGGGCGCGGGCGCGTTTGATACAGGATGTCGGGCGCATGCGCAGTGCGGCGAAAGTAAGACGGCGCGTAGTACGCGCGGCAGCCGGGACCGCGCTCCTGCCGCCCTTTACTGCGCATGCGGCCGTTGAGCGCGGTCCCGGAATCGGATTTCGGCTGTCAGTCACAGAGGCAGGGGGCGGGGAGAGGGCCATGTAAGACGCCGAGGCCGCTGCCCCCGTGACTTCAAGCCTGACTTGAAGCACGGGGCAGCAGCTGAATATAACATCGATTTCTGACTGAGCATACATGCTGCAAAACTAACAAAAAGTGCATCAGGAAACGACTATACAGCACTATAAGGTACTGTAAACAGCTTAATAGGCGATTTTTGGGTGACAGGTTCCCTTTAATATCTAGTGGGCAATCTATTTTTATCATTTTATAACTGCAATTGTAAATAATTGTGATTTTTATCAAGTGTAATACATGCAGAAATACTGTGAGCCAGTCTGATTGTTTTTTCAATATTCTTTGGTTTTCAGCTGGTATCTGAAAGACTGGGCTCCAGTAGGTTGCTGGTGAGCTCCTCTAAATTGTTTATTGCTAAATGAAATATATGCTCGTCTGTTTATTAAAATGACACATAAGCCAAAACCCCATTTACCAAACAGAGTAGTAATAATGATAATAATCTCCTCTGTAAAGGAAGGAGTTTCATTCCTCACTGCACATACATGACTGACGGACACGCTGTGGTGTATTACCGCTGCGCGCCACTAGGTGGTGCACCACATTAGGTTTTCAGGGAGGACAACAAGCAGCTACTCCGACGTTGCGTAGACATGTGACTCTCAGAGCCCACGTGACCAGAAGTCGCTGCTGTTATTGGGCGGCCTGTGCTTGTTTTCTTATTGGTCGGTAAGTAGACATTTGGGAGTGTGCCCTTGACAGTGGTGGAAGTGGAAACATGGCAGGAACTCAGCCTCCTGTGATAGAAGGGTTCGTTCCAACCCCCTATATGGAGAAGGAGCAGTTCACCAGCAAATTCTCGAGGAAAGTGCGGGAAAACCCATTTGTACCATTAGGTGAGTGCTGCATCAGGCTGCTCTCAGTCGGACAGCTCTTATGTATACAGTGGGCGGGGCTATCCTGTCTGCTCACCTGGACTGTACTATTTGTTGGAATGTACCATTTCAGGTTTTCTATATCAATTCTTTCTTAGAACTGTAATGAATTTGTCCCTCCTGTTAAAGAGCAAGTGCATCTTTACTTTATACATGGAAGATAAATGTATCCATGAAAAATCTAGTATTAAAAAAAAACCTTGAATGCGACTGTCAGGGGCGTGGATTGCAGATAGACCACTGCAAGCTGCGTGACGCCATCTAGATTATCAGCGCTGTAAATATACTATGGGAATACTTGACTTCTGAGACTGGAAGTGATATATAAGGCAGGAGACCCCCTTCATCACAACCAAGCAGGAATACAGACCCCTCTATATAAATATGGTCTGCACCCACTAAACCTATATAAATCACAGGGCACCCCAAGACTGATTTAAAGGGGTTTTCAGAGATTTGAATACTGATCATTGGGAGTCTGACACCCAGAGCTGAGTTGTCTGAGAAGGCAGCGTCTCTCGCAGTATCGCCGCCAACTTCTCGCAGCTTTCCCTAGGCCAGTGACTACACGTTCATCGGTTCGGTCACATGGCCTATGCACAGCTCGGCTCCATAGAAGTGAATGGGTCTGAGCGCGATACCAAGCACAGCCGCTATACAATGTTCAGTGCAGTGCTTGGTAAGCTGCGAGGCGGTAGCGACACTCACAGGAGCGCCGGTGTCTTCTCAAACAGCTGATCAGCGGGGATACCGGGTGTCGGACTCCCACCAATCAGATACTGATGATCTATCCCGAGGATAGGTCATTAGTAAAAAAAATCTTGGAAAACCCTTTTTTAAATCTCAGACCTGATCCCCCCTATAGTAATCCAAACACCCTAAATGATTAGACGCCTCACTCTCTGGTCTTTAGTGGCGGAATCTATGAAATGATGACATTTTGTATTTTTCCCAGTTAAGGCCTCTTGCCCACAAACATGCCCGTGCTGCGGGCCGCATACGGCTGTTCTGCAATACACGGGTCTCCAGCCGTGTGCATGCCGCATCACGGATGCTGACCCATTCACTTGAAAGTGATGCGGAACGGAACGAAAGCACGGAATGGGTCAGGAAGTACGACGGAGTGCTTCCCTGGTGTTCCATTCCATGCTTCTGTTCCGCAAAAAGATAGAACTTGTTCTATCTTTTTGCGGAACGGACGGATCGCGGACCCCATTCAAGTGGATGGGTCTGCTATCCGCATGCGGCTGCCCCACGGTCACTGCCCGTGCATTGCGGACTGCAATTTGTGGGCCCTTACGCTTGTGGGCAAGAGGCCTAAGGTAATGAGGGAAGGTTGTAAAAGCAGCAGGATTGGAGTAAGATAGCGACAGGACAGGGGCTCAGAGTCCGCAGGGCTTTGTGTGAGTGGGGTGTCATAAATTCATAACTGCTCCCATAGAACTGGCTGATCCACTGGCATCACTTAACATGTAAGGTCACTAATACTTCCCTCTGGTCCCTCAAATGCCAGCTTCCAGGGTCCAGAACCCCACAGGAGCGAACACAATGGCTGGATGTGACTAGGCTGTGACATTACCTGAATGCACTCTGCACATACTATTAGTCCTTACGGCGGATCTGCCCAAAATCTTTAGTGGCAAAATCCACACCAAATTGTGCAGAATTAGTACTGCAGGTCAAGTTGTGCGGATATAAAATCTCATCATTCACACATTAGGCTACTTTCACATTGGCGTTTTCAATTCCGCTATTGAGATCCGTCATAGGTTCTCAATAGCGAAAGAAATGTGGACAAAACTGAACTGAATGAAACTGAGTGCACCAAAATGTATTCCGTTCTGTTTGGTTGCGCCCCCATCGCGGACAGAAAAACGCTGCAAGCGTTCTGACACACAATGTAAGTCAATGGGAACGGATCGGTTTTTTCTTTGAAACAATAGAAAACGGATCCGTCCTCCATTGACTTTCAATGGTGTTCATGACGGATTCGTCATTACTACAGAAGACATAATACAACCGGATCTGTTCATGACGGATGCATGCGGTTGTATTATTGTAACAGAAGCGTTTTTGCAGATCCATGACGAATCCGCAAAAAAACGCTAATGTGAAAGTAGCCTTAGTGGTTTATCCATGGAGATATGGACTACTTTAATCCATGATGTCTACCAAACATGCCTATTGAAGTCTAGGGGTCGGTGCAAACCACTGACAACATGGATGGCATCAGCTTTTAGATGGAGAAGTTCTGGAAGTTAGTTTTCAGCTGAGCGGTGTCCGAGGAATACAGATGGTACACAGAGGCAAAATAAGGATGCAAAGACCAAACATGGATCCTTCATGGACATCTTAATGAATGAACCACTGACAATCTTGTCATGGATGTCCTCACTCACACGGATGTGTGAATAAGCCACTATAGGGCCTTTAGCGTGCTAGAACATGATTGTGGCCAAGGCCACCAATTGCCTTTCCAGAAGCAGCACTTGGCATGTCTCAGTCACACGTCAAGGGCATCTGTCAGCAGATTTGTCCCTATGACACTGGCTGACCTGTTACATGTGCACTTGGCAGCTGAAGGCATCTGTGTTGGTCCCATGTTCATATGTGCCCGCATTGCTGAGAAAAATTATTTTAATATATGAAAATGAGGCTCTAGGAGCAAAGTGGGGGTTGCCATTACTCTTGGAAGCTCTGCTCTCTCTGCAACTGCTGCGTCCTCTTCACTTTGATTGACAGGACAAGGCATGATGACTTCTTCCCTGCCTGCCCCTGACAAAGTGCAGAGGGTGCAGCAGTTGCAGAGAGAGCAGAGCCTCTAGGAGTATTGGCAACACGCCTGTTGCTCCTAAGAGGCTCATTTACTTATGGGGCCAACACAGATGCCTTCAGCTGCCAAGTGCACATGTAACAGGTCAGCCAGTGTCATAGGTACAGAACTGCTGACAGATGCCCTTTAATTGCTCCCTTAGTGCTCTCTGCACTTTTCAGCTTGTTCACCTTTCTGGTTAAAGGGCAGGAGCAGGAAATTATAATGGAACAGATGGCTCTCCCATAAAAGTATTATATGGAGGGTAACTGCAGGGCGGGCAGAGCACAGAGTGATTGGCACACCCTGTAACATGCAGCCATGTATATTTCCTGTAGAACACAGGGCACCTCGGGGACTTGCACTTGAGGGGCCAGAGTAACAGAATTATTAGCACTAATAGCTCCATTTTAGGAATTATGAATATTTTCCCGAAGTTAATCCGTATATCAGATGTCACATAAAAGCCCAGTGTGAACGTGGCCTGAAGAGGTTTCTTTAGCTGGTTTGGAACTATTGCAGGCGTTTTAGTATCATTAGAAGTGTAAGTTCGTGATCGAACATCAACACAATTAGCAAGTTCCAAATCGTCAGTCCTAGTTTGAGCGCTGCAGGTTACGGGTGTGGTGGGTCCTGTTCACACCAAGTTTCACTTCACAAGATGGAAACTGCGCTGCTCCTCAATAGGTACTCTTTCTACCATTTCAGCAGATGCAGACCTTCGAGAATGCACCAATTCGCTGTTTCCGTGCTTCACAATCCAAGAGCGCTCATTTCTCCTAAAAAAAACCTTGTCTCTCCTATAAATGTTAGGACGAAAGGAGCGAAACAACAGTGAAGCACCACAAAGGCCGTTCTTTATCCGCTTTTTATTATACTCGCAGCATTTAAAGAATCATAGGCGTAACAAATATTATAAACCTGTTTCCCATCTGTCACCCGACCCGCTTCGTCAGTGGTGCATGTCCCGCTTCTCTAGGGCGTATCTTTCATACACAAATGGTTCTTCCCTTCACTTGCATAGGCATCTAAAATACATTCTTTAAACCGTTAAAATACACATCTAAAAATCCTTATAAAGATAAATGTTAAAACGAACAAATTTCCACAAAATGTATCTATCTCCGTCATTCTTTTCACTTCATGATCACGTCACTATATGGCCAGTCGGACCTTACTTATCTTTCCATTCATATATCTTTAGCGCCTCCCTCCCCGATCACATGTTAGTATCACCCAATCAGCACTCTCTCCAGGATCTTCATGCGTATCCTGCTGCCATTAAAATCACGCTTTTTCTCATCTAAACAAAGTGTGCAAGAATTATTTCCCAATATTATCAATGACTCTTGGTCTCAGATCGAACTCCATATTTAGCCCAAGTGGCTAAATATAGGTGCCTAATTTGTAAATCCATTGTACCTCACAGCGATTTCATATATCCTATGGGGTCTTCTCCCCCCGCCATTTATTCTCTACCCGCTCCACTCCCATGAATTTTAGTCCATATGGATTTTTATTGTGTACTTTTTAAAATGTGCCGAGACACGAGGGAGATTTATCAAAACTGGTATAAAGGAAAACTGGCTTAGTTGCACCTAGCAACCAATCAGATTCCCCCTTTCATTTTTCAGAGCTCCATTGAAAGGTGAAATCTAATTGGTTGCTATGGGCAACTAAGCCACTTTTCCTTTTACACCAGTTTGATAAATCTCCCCCTTTTTTATATTCCTAACATGCTCCTGTATTCTTATTTTCAGTTTTCTTGAGGTCCGTCCTACATATTAAAGCCCACAAGGGCACTCAATTTACATTACAGATTTCACACTGGTGTTTCTGGGTCCGCTTGTGAGATCCGTTTCAGGGCTCTCAGAAGCGGTCCAAAACAGATCAGTTTAGCCCAAATCATTCAGAATGGATAAGGATCCGCTCAGAATGCATCAGTTTGGCTCCATTCCGCTCTGGAGGCGGACACCAAAACGATGCGCAGCCAAACGGATCCGTCCTTACTTACAATGTAAGTCAAAGGGGAATGGATCCGTTTTCACTGACACAATATGGTGCAATTGAAAATGGATCCGCCCCCCCCCCCATTGACTTTCAGTGTAAGTCAGGACGGATGTTCATGATAATGCAAACAGATCCGTTCTGAACAGGTACAAGCATTTGCATCATGAGTGCAGATCCGTCTGTACAGATACAGTACCGACCAAAAGTTTGGACACACCTTCTCATTCAAAGAGTTTTCTTTATTTTCATGACTGAAAATTGTAGATTAACACTGAAGGCATCAAAACTATGAATTAACACATGTGGAATTATATACATAACAAAAAAGTGTGAAACAACTGAAAATATGTCATATTCTAGGTTCTTCAAAGTAGCCACCTTTTGCTTTGATTACTGCTTTGCACACTCTTGGCATTCTCTTGATGAGCTTCAAGAGGTAGTCACCTGAAATGGTCTTCCAACAGTCTTGAAGGCGTTCCCAGAGATGCTTAACACTTATTGGCCCTTTTGCCTTCACTCTGCAGTCCAGCTCACCCCAAACCATCTCGATTGGGTTCAGGTCCGGTGACTGTGGAGGCCAGGTCATCTGGCGCAGCACCCAATCACTCTCCTTCATGGTCAAATAGCCCTTACACAGCCTGGAGGTGTGTTTGTGGTCATTGTCCTGTTGAAAAATAAATGATGGTCCAACTAAACGCAAACCGGATGGAATAGCATGCCGCTGCAAGATGCTGTGGTAGCCATGCTGGTTCAGTATGCCTTCAATTTTGAATAAATCCCCAACAGTGTCACCAGCAAAGCACCCCCATACCATCACATCTCCTCCTCCATGCTTCACGGTGGGAACCAGGGATGTAGAGTCCATCCGTTCACCTTTTCTGCGTCGCACAAAGACACAGTGGTTGGAACCAAAGATCTCAAATTTGGACTCATCAGACCAAAGCACAGATTTCCACTGGTCTAATGTCCATTCCTTGTGTTCTTTAGCCCAAACAAGTCTCTTCTGCTTGTTGCCTGTCCTTAGCAGTGGTTTCCTAGCAGATATTCTACCATGAAGGCCTGATTCACACAGTCTCCTCTTAACAGTTGTTCTAGAGATGCGTCTGCTGCTAGAACTCTGTGTGGCATTGACCTGGTCTCTAATCTGAGCTGATGTTAACCTGCGATTTCTGAGGCTGGTGACTCGGATGAACTTATCCTCCGCAGCAGAGGTGACTCTTGGTCTTCCTTTCCTGGGGCGGTCCGCATGGGAGCCAGTTTCTTTGTAGCGCTTGATGGTTTTTGTGACTGCACTTTAGGGCTGCAGCTAACGATTATTTGAATAATCGATTAGTTGCCGATTAATTACTACGATTAATCGATTAATCGGAAAAAACGACAAAATTACAAAAAAGAGGTTTATATGATCTTACTTGAAAAATTATGTTCAAAGGCCATATTAAAACAAATTGTGGACGACACTATTATGGGGGATCTGTGGACGACACTATTATGGGGGATCTGTGGACGACACTTATGGGGGATCTGTGGACGACACTTATGGGGGATCTGTGGACGACACTTATGGGGGATCTGTGGACGACACTTATGGGGGATCTGTGGACGACACTTATGGGGGATCTGTGGACGACACTTATGGGGGATCTGTGGACGACACTTATGGGGGATCTGTGGACGACACTTATGGGGGATCTGTGGACGACACTTATGGGGGATCTGTGGACGACACTTATGGGGGATCTGTGGACGACACTTATGGGGGATCTGTGGACGACACTTATGGGGGATCTGTGGACGACACTTATGGGGGATCTGTGGACGACACTTATGGGGGATCTGTGGACGACACTTATGGGGGATCTGTGGACGACACTTATGGGGGATCTGTGGACGACACTTATGGGGGATCTGTGGACGACACTTATGGGGGATCTGTGGACGACACTTATGGGGGATCTGTGGACGACACTTATGGGGGATCTGTGGACGGCGTAGTTATGGAGAGGGGGGTCTGTGGACGGCGTAGTTATGGAGAGGGGGGTCTGTGGACGGCGTAGTTATGGAGAGGGGGGTCTGTGGACGGCGTAGTTATGGAGAGGGGGGTCTGTGGACGGCGTAGTTATGGAGAGGGGGGTCTGTGGACGGTGTAGTTATGGAGAGGGGGATATGTGCACTGTTATGGGCATAACAGTGCACAGATCCCTTTCCTCATAACAGTGCACAGACCCCCCTCCCCATAGCAGTGCCATAGACAGATCCTCCCCCCTCCCCATAGCAGTGCTATACACAGACCCCCCCTTCCCATAGCAGTGCCATAGACAGATCCCCCCTCCCCCTTCCCCCTTCCCCCTTCCCCCTTCCCCCTAACAGCCCCGGCCCCGATGCTTGCATCTTTATTTTACCTTTTTACAATGACGCTCCCGCTCCTGTAACAGCCAGGCAGAGCGGACGGCGGCGTAACGTCACTCAATCACGTGACGCGCCTGCTCCGCCCACTTCATGAATGAAGGAGGCGGAGCAGGCGTGTCACGTGAGTGAGTGACGTTACGCCGCCGTCCGCTCTGCCTGGCTGTTACAGGAGCGGGAGCGTCATTGTAAAAAGGTAAAATAAAGATGCAGCGACCGCCCGCCCGCCCGCATAGCAACGAATCGGCGATTATTCGATAACTGGATTCGTCGACAACGAATCCAGTTATCGAATATAATCGATTACATCGATTAATCGTTGCAGCCCTACTGCACTTGGGGACACTCTCAAAGTTTTCCCAATTTTTCGGACTGACTGACCTTCATTTCTTAAAGTAATGATGGCCACTCGTTTTTCTTTACTTGCTTTTTTTCTTGCCATAATACAAATTCTATTAAGTAGGACTATCAGCTGTGTATCCACCTGACTTCTCCACAACACAACTGATGGTCCCAACCCCATTTATAAGGCAAGAAATCCCATTTATTAAACCTGACAGGGCACACCTGTGAAGTGAAAACCATTTCAGGTGACTACCTCTTGAAGCTCATCAAGAGAATGCCAAGAGTGTGCAAAGCAGTAATCAAAGCAAAAGGTGGCTACTTTGAAGAACCCAGAGTATGACATATTTTCAGTTGTTTCACACTTTTTTGTTATGTATATAATTCCACATGTGTTAATACATAGTTTTGATGCCTTCAGTGTGAATCTACAATTTTCATAGTCGTGAAAATAAAGAAAACTCTTTGAATGAGAAGGTGTGTCCAAACTTTTGGTCTGTACTGTACAAGATGGATCAGCACCAAACGCATATGTGAAAGTAGCCTAAAGTTAACGTGTGTCAGTATTGCGTCCAGGACAGGTGCTGGGGTCAGTGCAGGGAAGTAGGAGGTCACTGGCTTCTAGAACTGCCAGTAGGGGTCAGTGCAGGGAAAAAGTAGGATGTCACTGCAAGCAATAGATTACATGGTTGCACAGAAGCTGCCAGAGCGGGAACTGCTGTTTTGTAGTGCCCCTCTGTCCAGGTTTATAGAGTAGGGGAGTCTATGTAGTTGACTACCTTCTATGATTTTAATCCAATGCTGCAGGTTCTTGACTCGAATTAGGTTCTTTGCTTATTCACTTTCTGTTCAGAGTTTTTGCTGATGGTTGGTATTGTGCAGACGTATGTTGTAGATATTAAAGGGGTTGGCCATCCTAAGTGTCAAAAATCCAAAGTGCCCCAAACAATAGCCCAAACTATGAAGTATTAGTACCTAAAGCTAAATGTACCGGCTATATATCATTTTTCTAACCTGTTCACCATGGCACACTTCCCTGGAGGAGCTCCTCAGACAGGCTGTATGGGCGGAGCAGCTGTAAAGTGAAAGTAAAAATCCCAGCATGCACTGCAGCAAGCAATTTCAGAGAAGCAGTCACATGATATCCCGCCCACCTGTGTTTTTACATAGAGACAAGAGCACCTCAGATATCAAAAACTGCTGTGCAGACCTAGCAATAGAAGGAAGGCCCCAGTCCCGGCGGTCGGCTGTGCAGACCTAGCAGTAAAGAGAGTTTAATATTTTTTAAAGGGGGGTGGCAATGGCAAGGAGGGGGCGTGACCAGTCGCCCAACAAATTTATGTTCATTTTCGCCAGTTTTCTGACTCTAATGAAGCCAGAAGTACAAATTAATCTGCTCACATAGCGAGGAGCCTCCTGTCTATCATCACACAACCTGCTCCCAGCTGACTGATGCCTAGAAATCATCGATGAATATATGACTGCCCTTCACCTGGGGAAAAAGAGAAATAAGTGTAGTCCGACATCTCTGTATACAGTGTACAGGGGGTCACACATCTGTATATACAATGTACAGGGGGTCACAGACCTCTATATACTGTGGTCGGGGGGGTCACATCAGTATGTACAGTGTACAGGAGGTCATGGATCTCTTTATGCAGTGATGGGGGGGTCACACATCGGTGTATATACCGTATACAGTGGTGGGGGTCACATATCAGTATATACAGAGTGCAGGAAGGAGAGGGCACACATTTATAGATGGTGAGACCAGTGACTGCTGCTGATATCACTGACCTGATCCATACTGACAGCTCACAAGGGGTTAAAGCTCCTGAACTGTTGGTCTGGCTGTAATATCATGTCTGTGATAAGAACACAGAGCAGAGGGGCCATAAACAGGACAGACACTGGGATTGCTCACAGTTTGTGGTCCACAGCACTGCCCTAGCTCTGCTACAGCCTCACATGTTGGCAGCATCCTCTCAGTACAGGGGAAGCAGAGGGGGCAGAGCCTGCAGTCAGATCAGACATCACAGCTTCTCCTAAGTCTCTCTTCCACCTGCAAAAGTTTCTTTATTTCTGCTGTTAAGCCCCTCCGTCTCTGCACAGCTAGGTGAGGCAGAAGGCACCTCTGATATAAGCAGGGTGCTTTAGGACCCAGGGAGCCGCACACTCCTTCAGGCATAGATGAGTTTCCTCCTCCATGGCACGTGCAGCTATGGAGGTGGCGGGGGCGCAGCGACAGCGGGGCAGGAGGGGGCGTGGCGAGAGCGGGGCAGGAGGGGGCATGGCTTCCAATAGCAGTAAAACCAGGCAGATCTGCTTAAGAAGATACATTAGTAAGTGTAATATCTCCCACCTTTCTTTACAGTTGTGCTAACAGAGTGTGCCGACGCCTTTATTGATTCTAACTGGATGTCACTTTTCTCCCCTACCCCCAGGATGTCTTGCCACTGCAGGCGCTTTGACATATGGGCTCATCACTTTCAAGCAGGGCAAAACCAGACAGTCCCAGCTGTTGATGCGGGCACGTATTCTCTCACAAGGATTTACAGTTGCCGCCATTATGGTTGGTGTTGTTATGGCTGCCATGAAGACGCGTGCATCGTAAAGCTGGGGACTGGTTGAAGAGGCTGGCTAATCCAAAGGACTTCACTCTACAGACATTTTCCTTTCCCTTGGAGAATGTCACTAGTTCATGAGCCCTGGATGATAGATTTGTGATGAATAATACATCTCTTATGTATATAAATTGTCATTTTGGTGGCGACATCTTTAAACACCTAATTGGTACCTTCCTGGGGTCCCTATAGAAATCCAATGGTGATTTACTATGTGTTTCCACTTAGCCTGTTCATAAATGTATACACTAGTTCAGATTGTGTTGATGTCATTTTTACTATAGACATAGGGCCAGATTTATCACGACTCTGACAGCTCCCTCCACTTTCACATATGGCTGAAGTCAGTTTTAGCCAAGTCAGATTTATGATCTGCCCTTTAAGACTGTAATAAATGTGGTTTGACGGTAGCATTTTATCCGTCAATAAGCAGCTTTACAAAAGTCGGACATCTTTACGAAAAAGTCGCATGTTTTTATGAAAAAGTCGCATGTTCTATTAAAAAGTCTCATAAGATAAGCATGGTCCTCACTGGAGTGAAATTGTGACTTTTTAAATAGTCCCAATAGTAAATCTGTCTAGAGATTAGCAGAAAAAAGTCGCAAATTTGTGTGCAGTTTTAGCGTTTGGGACTTTTTTGGGGACTTTTTCACTCCATTATTCTGACCTGAGCTAATGATAAATCTGGCCCATGGACTCCTGTGGTTCCAGCACCAGTGCTCCATCACGTTAAGTGGGTGATCTCTGACCCCGTCACCAGTAGTGGCTGAACTATGGAAACAGCGAGCTACACTTGCCATATTTCACAATGTACAGGACCAGTGTTGAGGCTTTACTTTTTTGGGTGGGGAAAAGGGGTTTTATTATAGAGTATTTTTAGCCAAAATGTCAACCTGGCAATATTGGGCTACTTTTACACCAGCGTTTTTTACTGGATCCGGCAGGGTTCAGCAAAAACGCTTCCGTTACTGATAATACAACCATCTGCATCCGTTATGAAAGGATCCGGTTGTATTATAGGTAACATTGCCAAGACGGATCCGTCACGGATCCGTTTTCTATTGTGTCAGAGAAAACGGATCTGTCCCCATTGTTGTAGACAAATATTAATAGTTGTAATCAGCTTGCATCAAAGTTTGTGTAAGGAAAAAGGTAAGTCCATCAGCTGCAGTTAGAGACAGGCCCAAGTGCTACCATCTTGATTGAAATTCTGAGCAATTCCCTCCTGCCTCGCCCAGTCTCCGTCCTTTATTGACTAACAAAAGGTGTAAAAGGGGCTGGCCCAAGACAAGGATACAGGAAGTGATGACATAGGAAGACAAGACACCATCATTTAGAATCTAACAAACACATGTATACAATAATCTAACATTACCACTGAGAGACATGATGACAATCTATAAAACACACACACACATAATAAAATTTCCACAACACCATTGACTTGCGTTGGGGGTAATGCCGGAACCGTCTTACTCCGCATCCCAAGACGGAAAGCAAAATACAACATGTTGCGGTTTGCTCTCCGGTATGGGAATGCAACTAAACGGAACGGAATGCATTTTAGAGCCTTCCTTTCTGTTCAGTTCAGTTTTTTTGTCCCCATTGACAATGAATGGGGACAAAAGTAAAGTGTTTTTTTATGGTATTGAGCCCCTATGACCGGAACACTTAAACGCTGGTGTGAAAGTAGCTTTAGGATGGGTTTTAAAATAATTTTGTCTACTACAGATTACATTTTTGTAAAATGACAACTGTTTCTGTCATCATATAGCAGGATTATGCCCTTCCAGCTCCTTGGTGTACAGTAACTATGCTGCAGAGATGACCAACCTTCTCATACAGTTACAGTTAAAAAGGAGTTGTGCAGTGTCAGGATATTGAGGATCTATCCTCAAGACAGATTAGTCAATAGTCGGTCAGCATATTTTCTTAATGTTTTTAAAAATTAAAATCACCCCCCTTTCCCCAAAATCAAAATACATAAACAATAAAAAAATAAACATCATGGGCATCACCATTTGGGAAACCGCCTGTACTATTAAAATATAAAAATATTTATCCGACATGACGAAATGGGGGAAAAAAGTCAAAATGACTGATTTGATTTTTATTTTTTTTTTTAAGTCTTTTACCTCCCACAAAAAATTGCTGAAAAAGTGATCAAAAAGTCATGCACACTCAAAATGGTGTCAATGAAAAATTCTGATCGCTAAAAATTAACCCTCGGACATAACTACAAAAACGTTATAGGGGTCAGAATATGGGGACAAAAAAAATATAGTTTGTATTACATTTTAATATTGAAAAAACAATATGTGGTATTGCCCTAATTGTGTTGATCCAGAAAAGGAAAGTAAGAGGTCAATTTTACAGCATAGGGAACGCCGTAAAAAGAAAACAGATAAAACTGTCAGAATTGAGGTTGTTTTTTTTTTTTGTTTTTTTTTACAATTTGACCCCATTTGGAATTTTATCCCAGCTGCCCCCTACATTATATGCAACATTAAATGATGCCATTAGAAAGTACAACTTGTTCCACAAAAAAGCAAGCATCCATATGGCTATCTGAACAGAAAAAAAAAGTTATGGCCCCAGAAAGGCAGGGAGTGGAAAATGAAAACGCAAATACAAACAAACACCTCTGGGGGTGAAATCACACACACACACACACACACACACACACAAACAATTGTTTGTACCCTTCGGTTAAAGAAAGAAAAGCCCACAATGGTCACTGAAGAAACTTGAAATAATTTACTGAAAATCGGCTAAAGGAAATCGGACATTGCTTTTGAATTGTGGTTCAGCTGAATAGTTTTAGAGAACAAACTAATAAAACTGGCCTGGACAAAAATGATGGTACCCCATGGAACAAAGAAAGCTAAGGAGATTAGAAAGAAAATCTACATGAGAGATACCTGTTAGATTTGTGGGGGTCCTACTGCTGGGTTCATTCACCTCTATGGACCGGCCGCACGCATGCCCAACTGGACTCTCCGTTCATTGCAGGGGGCACGGGGGCCCCCCATACTCGTGATCAGTGGGAGTCCCAGCGGTAGGACCCCCACTAATCTAATAGTTATCCCCTATCCTGTGGATAAGGGATAACTTCAACCAACAGGAATAACCCTTTAAGTAAATGTAACAGAACGGCTGCTTATTTTGAATAAAAAACAAGTGAATTTTTTTTTTTTAGCCCAAAATAAGTAAAATGTAATGATTAAAAAATAGCCTTTAACCCCTTATGGACCGTGCTCTTTTTCACCTTAAAGGGAACCTATCACCTCTACTACGCTACCCTCACTGAGCATTTCTAAATGTTCATTGTGTTACCCTAAACATATAAATTACACTTTTAATTGAATTTGCAGACAAATTCAATAAGTATTATGCATTTTTGTACTTCCCGCCTTTTATGCAAATTAACATAAGTCATATCTTGTGTGACCAGAGAATAGTCATATTTTCAAGCTCTGACTCATCTCAGGTTAATTTGCATATGTATAAAATCGGTTTTTTTACACAATGAAAGCACACAGAGCTATGGGGACTGGATATTGCGGATGTGCTAGCGGCCATCTAGCAACCTATTTCCTCAGCTCTATACACAAAATCCAGGTGACAGGTTCCCTCTAAGGACCAGGCCATTTTTTTTGCAAATCTGACCAGTGTCACTTTATGTGTGAATAACTTTAAAATGCTTTTACTTATCCAGACCATTCTGAAATTGTTTTTTCATCACATATTGTACTTCATGACACTGGTAAAATGAAGTAAAAAAAATAATAATTTTTAGTTATAAAAAAAATATCAAATTTACCAAAAGTTTAAAAAAAAAAAAAGCAAATTTCCAAGTTTCAATTTCTCTGCTTCTATAATACATAGTAATACCTCCAAAAATAGTTATTGTTTTACATTCCCCATATGTCTGCTTCATGTTGCATCATTTTGGGAATGGCATTTTATTTTTTGGGGGATGTTACAAGGCTCAGAAGTTTAGAAGCAAATCTTGAAATTTTTCAGAAATGTTCAAAAACCCACTTTTTAAGGACCAGTTCAGGTCTGAAGTTACTTTGTGAGGCTTACATAATAGAAACCACCCAAAAATGACCCTATTCTATAAACTACACCCCTTAAGATATTCAAAACTGATTTTACAAACGTTGTTAACCCTTCAGGTGTTCCACAAGAGTTAATGGCAAATGAAGATAAAATTTCAGAATTTAATTTTTTTATTTTTTGGCAAATTTTCCATTTTAATAAAAAAATTTCCAGTAACAGAGCCAGAGTTAACAGCCAAACAAAACTCAATATTTATTGCCCTGATTCTGTAGTTTTTAAAAACACCACATATGTGGTCATAAACTACTGTACGTGCACACGGTAAGGCGTAGAGGAAAAGGAGCGCCGTGTGGTTTTTGGAAGGCAGATTTTGCTGGACTAGTTTATTTACACCATGTCCCATTTGAAGCCCCCTGATGCACCCCTAGAGTAGAAACTCCATAAAAGTGACCCCATTTTGGAGACTAAGGGATAAGGTGGCAGTTTTGTTGGGACTATTTTTAGGGTACATATGATACAAGGTTACCAAAAATAGAAATTCTGAAATTTCATCTCCCTTTGCCATAAACTGTTGAGGAACACCTAAAGGGTTAATAAAGTTTGTAAAATCTGTTTTGAATACCTTGAGGGGTGTAGTTTCTTAGATAGGGTCACTTATGGAGTTTCTACTCCTAGGGGTACATCAGGGGTTCTTCAAATGGGACATGGCAGCTTAAAATTATCCCAGTGAAATCTGCTTTCCAAAAAAACATATAGCGTTCTTTTCCTTCTGCGCCCTGCTATTGGGTCATACAGTAGTTTACGACCACATATGGGGTGTTTCTGTAAACTAAACTGCAGAATCAGGGTAATAAATATTAAGTTTTGTTTGGCTGTTAACCCTTGCTTTGTTACTGGAAAAAATTGATTAAAATGGAAAATTTACCCAAAAATAGCTGCACCGTTTTTTTTATTTTATTTTTTTGACCGTGTTCATCTGAGAGGTTAGGTCATGGGGTATTTTTATAGAGCAGATTCTTACGGACGTGTCAATACCTAATATGTCTACTATATTATCCCTTTTTAAAGAAAAAAGTTTAATAGTTTTTAGCCGATTGTCTTAGGTAGTGGCTCATTTTTTGCAGGATGAGAGGACTGTTTTATTGGAACTATTTTGGGGGGCATGTGACTTTTTGTCAACTCCTCCCATATACCGATTGTAGTCAACGATACAATCGAGCTTGAGGACCGTTGCCGCAGTACCTTGCACAGGGACAGGGGTGATGCCATTACCATGAATTGTGGACAGTACAAGGACATCCCTCATGTCTTGATATCTGACCAGCAACAGGTTTCCACTGGTAAGGGCACTGGTCTCACCCCTGGGGATAGGTACCTGGAGGGGGTGGGTAGGGAGGCCGCGTTGATTTTTTTTGCACAGTCCCATACGCGGACGTGGATCTGGCGGCGAGGGACTGGAACAAGGGGATACTAGTATAAAAGTTATCCACGTACAGGTGGTAACCCTTATCTAGCAGTGGGTGCATAAGGTCCCACACAAGTTTCCCGCTAACACCCAGAGTGGGGGGGACATTCTGGGGGTTGAATACGGGAATCTCGCCCCTCGTACACACAAAACTTGAAGTACTCTCACAAAGTTTGTACAGCTTCACACCATACCTCGCCCGCTTAGAGGGAACATACTGGCGGAAAAGAGTCTCTCCTTGAAAGCAAGGAGAGACTTATCAACCGCGACCTCCCTTCCAGGTACATAGGTCTCGAAATTTGGCCCCGAAGTAATCTATGACCGGCCTGATTTTGTGTGTTTTTTTTGTTTTTTACTAGGCCCATGTTCAGTATGAGGCTCCAAAACATCCTCATCTCGGCTGCACTGACCGGAGTCCAGCCACCGGACCTAGCCAAAAAGGAGCCCGGGTGTTGAGCAATGAACTGTTGGGCGTACAAGTTCGTTTGCTCCACCATCAGATTCACAAAGTGGTCACTGAAAAAAATACTAAAATAGTCATATTCAGTAAAGCCCACTGTAGGAATCTGGATTCCTGCTTGGCCAACAAAATTAGGAATCACAGGCTCAAAATACTCTGGGGTACACCATGCTAGTTTACCGGTAGGGGGCTCAGGTGGACTTATCTGGTGGGCTGGAAAACTAGTACGAGCCCCAGAGCTGCTCGTACTAGTATGGGCCACAGGGTCCCTGGCACGGCGGTCCCCTTGCTCCACCTGGCGGCGTCTCTGTCGCCTTGGGGGCTCATCATCATGGCTAGATGATGAGGATGCGGATGACAAGAGGAAAGTGGGGTCATCCTCGTCCTCACTGGGGCTCTTGGATTCGGAGGCAAGCGGGGAGTATGCCTCCTCGGCTGAGAACGACTGGCGGGCCATAGAGGAGAGAGAGAGAGAGAGAGAGAGAGATGTGTGTGTAAAACTTTATTCAGTGTGTGTGGACGGGTGTTCGCGTACTTTGCCCTACACCTAACAGAAAAAGAAATAAAAAAAATTGAAAGACCCCCAAAAACGATTCAAACGTGCTGATCAGCGGTGGGGTGGGTGATGCGCTAACAGTGGCGGATGCTAAGAGTGCTGGCCGCAGTCAGCACATGCAAAAAAAAAAAAAAAACACTTGCATGCACTTTTGAAGAGGGTGCTGGCTTTGAAATTTCGTGACCCCCAAGGATGTCTACATGATTAGCACTAGCCAATCAAGTGGGGTCTCTGCAGGTAAACTAAAGCCTGTATTCATGTTCCGAAGGCCTAAGGCAGACCACCGGGACATCTTGCAAACAGGACACAGGCAAGATTCAGACCAGGTACCAACAGAGTAATTTGTTACACATGTAATAAAAGAACATGACAGTAATATATATATATATATATATATATATATTTTACAGGTTAGGCAATAGTGGTAGCACTACCACAGAACCAAGTGCACTGGCAGAGAAAAGGCAAAACCCAGAGGGCGGAGGGCCAGTGAGCTCAGTTCTTCACAGAGCCCCTGGTGGTGGGGATGAATTGGGCTGAGGGTTCACTGGTTGCACCTCCAGGAAGGTCCCGGTACACTTGGCCACTACCTGCAGGAAACCACAGACAACAGAACTGGAACCTCAACATAGGACATGTATCAGACAACAAGGCAAATGGGAACCAGCATCAAAACAGATGCCTGGACCCCAAGCAGAATGGAAGCATGGCGGTCTCAGGCAGAGCTGCACACAGACTAGGGATCCTCCCTCTGGAGCACCCAGGGGGCCTCTCACGAAGGCAGGACAAACACAGGAACAGAAGCAGTAAGGCACTGCAGACATGGGACAGACTGAATCAGAAGCAGTAGGCACTGCCTGGCTGGACATAGGACAGGATCAGAAGCAGTTTGGCACTGCCAAGCTGTCAGATGCAGTTAGAGCACTGCTAGGCTAAAAAATGGAACAGACAGGATCAGGACACAGAACAGGTAAAGATTAGGCAAGGACCTAACATTAACACTTTACCAGGCGACACCACACAAAAGGGCAGAGGCAAAAAAAAAAAAAACTGGGTCAGCAGCAAGGGGCTACACCCAGTAAGGCACAGAGACAGACTGACCTCCAGGGTGAGCAGCAAGGTGCAAGACACAAGAGACTGACCACAAGCCTCACAGATAGATATAGCTGGATAACAAGGACACCTAATAAGACACACCAAAGAACAGATCAGGGAATGTTAACCCCACCAGAACCAAACAGGGAGGGGAGCCTGCATGAACAGAGAAGAGAACACACAGGCTGCAGAACAGTACGTTGCTCCTGGCAACGAGCATACACTGACTCCACCTCAGCCAGTACCCCAGAGCACAAACAACCCGGGACACAAACAGAAATGCATCCATACTAAGGCTATGTTCACACACAAGGCCGCAGCCAGCATGCATCACAGAACCAGCATACATTGGGATACCCACAGCCAGTACAGAAAGCGCATGCAGCCAGCCTGCACAGCACCGGTGACAGGAACCACAGAGATACAGACACAGAACCCACAAACACAGGCCACAGTTCACACACTCCACTGCAGCTGGCACGCAGTCCCAAGCAACCAGCATACACCGGAGTCAGCCTGCAGCCAGTACGCGAGGGAGCCTGCAGCCAGCCTACAGGGCTACAGCGACAAGAACTGCACAGAGAGGCAGACACCGAGAGTACACACATACACAGGCATAGTTCACACAAGACACCGCAGCCAGCACGCAGCCCCAAGCATCCAGCATACACAGAAGTCAGCCTGCAGCCAGTACGCGATAGAGCATGCAGCCAGCCTACATGGCCACAACTGTCACAGTGAACCGCACCGTGACAGACTGTGGGGTAGATTTATCAAAACTAGTGTTTAAAGAAAACTGGTTTGGTTGCCCATAGCAACCAATCAGATTCCACTTTTCATATTTCAGAGCTCCTTTGACGCTATAGGCAACTAAGCCAGTTTTCCTTTGCACCAGTTTGATAACTCTCCCCCTGTGCATGTGATCTCTTACAATAAATTAATGGGTATATTTGAGTGACCAAATGCTACAACGTATCTCGCTAAAAGTAAAAACCTGAACATGGTATAAAAAAAATGGCAATATACCGCCAAGTAGCAATGCACAATAGATATATTCTATGCAATCAGGGGGCAGGGATAGATTTATTGATTTTCGGGAGGTGAGGAAGATCTCCTACTTCATTCAGCAGTTCAGAGGCTAGTCAAAGAGTTGGAGGGTATGCGGCAACATTTTTACACCCCACACAAGCCCAAAAATACCCTGAAAATGGTGCAGGGTCCTAAGCAAACAAGGGGAACGAAGTGAGTCCCAATATTATTGCTGTCTTTGTCCATCCAACCCTGGCCAGAGCATAAGCCCTTGTTTAGAAATTGATCATACTGTCCCACATTACTTTTTCCCTAAATAATTAGTTGAGGATATTGAAGTGCAGGACTAATTTAGGATTTATTTTTGTGATCTTTCTGCATACCTACAGTTGTAAAATTGAAAATTTAGCAGAGACCAAAATTTAGGGTTCAGTTAGGAATTCTTTTTTTTATTACTACATTCTTCATGGGGAGGGGTCTATTTTTCTAGATTTAGTTTAGATATATTCCAAGATATATTCATCTGCAAAATATGGATACTGTACATGTACATGCTGTACTGTTCCACCAGACCTGTCTATTGTCCGCAATACATACAAGAATAGGACATTTGCGGCTTGGCCTCACAGATGCGCACAGATAACATTTGTATGCTGTCTGCATTTTGTGTGGACCCATAGAAATGAATGGGTCCACGTGCAATCGTTATGACCATGTCCTGCCACATTAAGCTGTTACTGACTGGGGGCTTTATTAGGTATATTTGTTTCCCACTCTAACTTACTATACATCAGATAGGGTTGTTGATTATAATAGTTACACACAAAAAATTGCAGGGCCTAATGTGCTTTCAAATAAACATTTTTGTTCTGAAATGCACTGGGTGCTCCTTAGGGCACTACCTTTTGTCCAGGCATAAAATAAAGGTCACAAATGGGGATATTTCTGAATATCGGAAAAAAAAAGGGGTGATAGGTTTTGGGGTGTGTTTTTTATTTCTGAAAAAATTCAGATTTGCATTAATTTCAGCAAAAAACAAAAACACAGTTCTGGCAATTCAGTGCCTCTACAAACTTGAACTGTAGCCTGAAACGTTTTGAAATAAAATTTGTGTTTTAAAAAGCGCTGGTTGTTACTTATCTTTTGGTTCCATGCTGTGCATCCAGGCATAGAATAAGGGCAACAAAGGATATTTCTTTTTTTTTTAACTCGTTTTATTGAAAAAGAGTAACAAGGCACATACATGGCATAGACATATGCATATCGTAAAATCACATACAGTAGGCTACAGCAAGTACAATGAAAACATACCGAAATGTCATACAATACAGTACAATAAATAAAGAGTACACCGTTGCACAGAAGTCATCACTTCCCTCCCTTCCCGAGCTCAGTGTGGACAATCCAAGCATCGAAGCAAAAATAGAGAAAACCTAGAGGCTCTTTGCCCCTCTCAGGGGTTGTCTGACCTTACAGAATTGGACGATGTGGTTAGAGTAGAGTCGCACCATAAACCCCAAACCTTCTGAAATTTGTCAGGGCACTTCCTATTCACATATAATACTTTTTCGTATGGGATGATCTGGTTCACTAGCCTCTTCCAAATTCCCACAGTAGGAAGATCCTCCGCCATCCATTTTAGGGCTATCACCTTGCGGGCCATAAACAGGGATTCACTGAGGAATATTTTATTGTAATGCGACCACCCGTCATTGTCTAATACACCCAACAGACATACCTTGGGACATAACGGAATCGGGCCCATACCCAATGACGACAAAACTCTAAGGATATCCTGCCAGTATGATCTGATATGGGAGCATTCCCACATCATGTGCCAGAAGTCCGCGCCAGTCTGTAAGCATCTAAGGCAATCAGGCTGAGGCATCCTCCCCATCTTATGCAGCCTGGTAGGAGTCAAATAACTACGGTGCAACATATATAACTGTATCAGTCTGTTGTTAACCGACGGTGACACAGAGGTGACAGCCTCCAACGCATCCGCCCATTCCTCTGCAGTAAGATGGGGAATATTACCCTTCCACCTGGCTTCGGCTAGAATGGGTTGTGAAGACATTCGTAACCCCAACAGGTAAGTGTAAAGGGCTGAAATTAAACCCCTAGGTCCTTGTGATTTCACCACACCGATTAAGGGATATGAAGAGATGGCCCTGCTCAGATCCCTAAACTGTACCTGCAGCGCATGTCTGATCTGCAAGTATCTAAAAAATTGGGTACGCTCCAGGCCAAATTTCTCCTGAACTTGAGAAAAGGAACAAAGAACACCATTCTGATACACGTCACGCAGCGCATGTATCCCTAAAGATGCCCAAACCTGAGTTCCCTCTATAGACTGCAAATGGGGAAGCAATGGATTATCCCACAGGGGTATATCATCCGCCCAATCCTGATAGTGCCTCAATTTGGAGTCTCTCCAAACTTGATGTGCCAGCCTGTGAATCTGCAATAATTTCCCTGACAGCGATCCCGCCCCTTCTAACACTGGCCATAAACTGGACAACCCCAAATACTGCTGCAGGTAATATTCCATATTCACAAGAGGCTGCCCATTAACCCAACCAGCTAAAAATCTCAATTGACCCGCTAGGAAGTACAAATGAAAATCCGGGAGAGCCGCGCCCCCCAACATCCTGGACCGCTGTAACGTGTGCAAGGCTAATTTATGTCTGGCCTTGCCCCAGATAAACTGCACCATTAAGGAATGAAGCTGATCAAAAAAATTCCTAGATACTGGAGTGCAGGCATGTTCCAACAAATATAACCCCTTGGGTAGTAGGATCATCTTTATCAAGTTAATTCGTCCCATAATAGATATAGGCAGTGTTTTCCAGATAGCAAACTTGCTAGAAAAAACTGATTCCAAAGGGGCAATATTTTTGGCGTACGCCTCTCTCGGCTCCCTGGTAATGAAAATCCCCAAATATTTAAAATGATCCACAATCTTCAGATTATGATACTCAATGGGCCAGTCAGCGTTCCATAAAGGCATGAGAGCCGACTTGGTCCAGTTGATATGTAAACCTGAATACTGACCAAATGTCTCTATAATACTGATCGCTCGTGGCAAAGACACCTCCAACCTACTGATGAACAATATGAGATCATCTGCGTACAGGCCCACTCTATCCTCCCTCCCCCCGAGCTCGACACCCGCATAGAGAGGATCCTGTCGAATGCGAATAGCCAGATGCTCAATGGCAATCGCAAACAGGAGAGGGGAAAGAGGGCAACCCTGCCTCGTACCTCTTTGTAAATCAAAATAAGCTGAGGTGGTACCATTCACCAAGACATTGGCTCTGGGACTTTTATACAATATCCGAATCCATTGCAGGAACCTAAGAAGCCAAACTTCTCCATTACCTTCAGCAGATAGGCCCATTCTAGCGAATCGAATGCCTTCGCGGTATCGAGTGAAGCCAAGGCCCACTGCCTGTCATCCTGAGTACCAATTTGGGCTATGACTTGAGTCCTACGAATATTGTTAGAGGTCGAGCGTCCAGGTATAAACCCAGTCTGATCGCTATGTATTATACTGGCTATCATCCTGTTCAGCCTATTGGCGAAGATCTTTGTCAGAATCTTATAGTCAAGGTTCAACAAAGATAGCGGCCGATAGGAGGCACATTCCACTGGATCCTTATCCGGCTTCAAAAGCACTACTATAGTCGCTTCATACAAAGAATCAGGTAACCTACCCAATCTCCACGCCTCCTGGAACATCGCCTTAAGTTGAGGCCCAAGGATATCTGCATATTTAGAATATATCTCTAACGGCAGACCATCAGGACCAGGGGCCTTCCCATTTGCCAGGTCTCCTATAGCCTCCTGTATCTCCTCAACAGTTATGTCCTCCTCCAACACATTACTGTCCTCCACTGATAAAGTCGGATGGTCTATCTCAGCTATGTAATTCTCCAGTTCTACCTCCGAGTGCTCCGCTCGTGAGCGGTATAGATCGCGGTAAAAGTCGGCAAAACTCGATAGGATTCCTGGTACAGAGTCCCTCACCTCGCCATCTGAGGCCTGTATACGCAAAACCGGCGGAGCAGCCGAATTCCTATGGACAATCTGCGCCAGTACTCTCCCAGCCCTATCTCCCACCTCAAAAGCCTGCTGTTTATAAAAGAACATCTTCCGGTTACTCTTTTCATGCAAGTGTACCAGATACATCCTGCCCTTCTGCAACCAGTCCTGCCTATTCCCCTCAGAGGGATCCGCTGCAAACCTCGCTTCAGCCTCCCTAACGCACGTGTTAAAGGAGTCCTCCTTCTCCCTGGTTTCCCTCTTGATATAAGATATAGAAGATTTAAGACACCCCCTAAGATAGGCTTTAAGGGTGTCCCATAATAATAAGGGATCCGTATCCACATCCTGTACCTCCAGAAACACTCGCAACTGATCAGGAATCCTGTCCTGATCTTTCAGGAGGGTGAGCCAGAAGGGGTGAATTCTCAACTTTGTCCCAGACCCTCCCTCTCGTGAATCATTCAGCCTTACTAATAATGGTGCATGATCTGACACACTCCTGGGACCATGAGAGATATCTGACAATCCCAGGCATACCCCAGGGGATCCAAACACGTAGTCAATCCTAGACATTGCACCGGAGGAGGGAGTGAAACAGGAATACTCTATGGAGTCCGGATGTTTCTCCCTCCACAGGTCCAACCATCCCATCTCCGCAATCCAGGACGCCAATAAACTCGGCGCACCAGACGGCGGGGAAGCCGGATTAGCATGGAATCGATCTAACCGCAGATCCATAACCATGTTCAAATCCCCCACACACAGCAACCCAGCATGCGGATACTGAGCGGCAAAAGTAGCCGCGGTCTGCAGAAGTGACATGTTAGCAGGTGGGGGGCAATAAATGTTTAAAATCACAAACGGCATATTATTCACATGCGCATGGACAAAAATATACCTGCCCTCTGTATCAGACTCAACCGTATGCGGCTCCCACCTAATAGAACGGTTAACCAGTAGGGATACTCCTCTTGAGTGGGAAGTACCAAAAGAGTGACTAGACCATTGGACCCAGGGTTTCTGTAATCTAGATGCCTTGTCGGCCGTGAGATGGGTCTCTTGTAAGCAAAGCCAATGTGGTTTATATCTACAGACATGCGCAAACACGGATATTCTCTTACCCAGAGCTCCCAGATCCCTCACATTCCACGACATTAACAAGATGGCAGCCATTTCTCCTGTGTCATCCAGCTACATACAAGGCTGTCTACCCTCCAGGGACCCCTGTGCAGGCTCCTCCCCAACATGCTACAGACATAGATTTTGCCGCCTACAAACAGTGTCATACCATATAGTGCCCATACACAATAAAACAACATAAATGTGAACCAACCATGCCATAAACTAGCAATGAAAAACATTGTATAATGCCAAAAGACAGGTAATATCTCCTGTGCGGCTACAGATTCAGGGACCAGCATGTCACAAGATGGAAAACAGAACATGCCGGTATCTGACCAACTCCCTCAGCACGATATAGGTCGTGCTTGCAGCTATCATATGCACATAAACAGTGAAACAGCATAACTCACGCCGAGATCGTAATGTCAGCCCGGTGTCTTGTGCGGGCAGCTAAGCACCACCCGTAAGTGCAGAATACGTCCCGGCTGACCCCCAAGGTCCCTTGGGTATAACAAAGGCGGGTTGTTGATGTGCCGCCATGCTTCATGGCGGTGGTGGTGATCTTCGCCTCTTCCTTGCGACCCAGTCGTCCGCCTCTTTAGGATCCGTAAAAAAGATTGATCTGTCGCCATCCACCACCCGCAACCTGGCGGGGTACGCCATAGAATACGGCAAGTTCATGTCCCGTAGTCTCCTCTTTACAGCAACGAAGGTCACCCTCCTCTTCTGCAGGTCAGCGGAGAAATCGGGGAACAAAGACACCTTGGCATTCTCGTGCATGACGGTCTGCTTTTTCCTAGCGTGGGTAAGGATCAAATCCCGGTCTTTCCAATTCAGCATGCGGGCTAGGAGCGGTCTAGGTGGGGCTCCCGGAGGCGGCGGACGCGCCGGTACTCTGTGGGCCCTCTCAACTGCATACGCCATAGAGAATGCCGCCTCAGGAAAGGTTGATTTAAACCAGGCCTCCAGGAATGCCGCCGGATCCTGCCCCTCCGTCCTCTCAGGCAGGCCCAATATGCGCACGTTGTTCCTCCTGGCCCTGTTCTCCAGGTCATCACATTTTTGCTGCCATAAGGAAACTGAACCCTCCAGAGCTTGTATCTTGGCGGGCAGTGGGCGCGTAAGGTCCTCCAGCTCAGAGATTCTATCCTCCGTCCCCCGCACTCTGTCCCGTAGTTGCTGGACATCATGCCTGAGGAGGCCCACATCCACACGTACCTCCTCAATCTTAGTCGTGAGGGAGGTCTGGCACACCAATATCGCGGCCATCAACTGATCATGCGCCTCTTTAGGGGTAAGTTCCACCGTCTCTGGCTCGTCCGCAGCCGCCTGCAATGCCGCCTGACCTCGGGTATGCTGAGATCGGGGCGTTCCACTCGCCGCGGCGCCATGTTGAGTTTCCTGGCGCGCGAATTCTTTCAGCCGGTCCGCCGCGGCCTGAGCTTTGCTGGGGCTCATCCTTGACCGTATGTCGGATCCAAGCTGTTTGCTGCTTCGGGTGAGTCTGAAAGCTGCTGCTTTAGCACTCAGGATGGCTCAGGATGGAGAACGGGAGCCGGAGCTCAGATCAAGTGCGACCGCTCATGTCGGCCGTTAGCCACGCCCCCCACAAAGGATATTTCTGAACACGGGAGAAACAGGGTGATACCTTTCTTCATTTTCATGTGTGTTGTATTAAAGAAACTGTCTTCAAAACGCATAATTGGTGAGAAAAAAAATCAAATTTTGAATTTTTGGCCTGCTTTGCATCCATTCCTGAAATGACTCTAGGGAGGCTCATCCTTGTCCCCACCTGCCATTGGCTGCTCCTCCCCAACACCGTATATTTTCATCCGCGCACAGGGAGAAGCTGCAGCGGCGGCACGGGGAGCGTAGTAAGTACACTCACCTAAAGAATTATTAGGAACACCTGTTCTATTTCTCATTAATGCGATTATCTAGTCAACCAATCATGGCAGTTGCTTCAATGCATGTAGGGTTGTGGTCCTGGTCAAGACAATCTCCTGAACTCCAAACTGAATGTCAGAATGGGAAAGAAAGGTGGGCTACAACAGCAGAAGACCCCACCGGGTCATCTCCACTACAAATAGGAAAAAGAGGCTACAATTTGCACAAGCTCTCCAAAATTGGACTGTTGAAGACTGGAAAAATGTTGCCTGGTCTGATGAGTCTCGATTTCTGTTGAGACATTCAAATGGTAGAGTCCGAATTCGGCGTAAACAGAATGAGAACATGTATCCATCATGCCTTGTTACCACTGTGCAGGCTGGTGGTGGTGGTGTAATGGTGTGGGGGATGTTTTCTGGGCACACTTTAGGCCCCTTAGTGCCAATTGGCCATCGTTTAAATGCCACGGGCTACCTGAGCATTGTTTCTGACCATGTCCATCTCTTCATGACCACCATGTACCCATCCTCTGATGGCTACTTCCAGCAGGATAATGCACCATGTCACAAAGCTTGAATCACTTCAATTTGGTTTCTTGAACATGACAATGAGTTCACTGTACTAAAATGGCCCCCACAGTCACCAGATCTCAACCCAATAGAGCATCTTTGGGATGTGGTGGAACGGGAGCTTCGTGCCCTGGATGTGCATCCCTCAAATCTCCATCAACTGCAAGATGCTATCCTATCAATATGGGCCAACATTTCTAAAGAATGCTATCAGCACCTTGTTGAATCAATGCAACGTAGAATTAAGGCAGTTCTGAAGGCAAAAGGGGGTCCAACACCGTAATAGTATGGTGTTCCTAATAATTCTTTAGGTGAGTGTTTATTCCCTGTGAGGGGCCTGCACATATGGGGGACATTTTTATAGTACTGGATAACCCCTTTAATGTTGTCTTGAGAAGATGGGAAAAGACCGAGGATCCTGAAAACCCCCAATAAAATAAGGTTGGGATCCCGGAGCAGAGCATCAGGAAGACAACTAAAACCATCTGAACAGAGCTGAACTCAATTCTGGACATGACATTCACTGGACTTCCTGCAGTTAGATTTTATTGGTGCTGTAGTGGCCTGGAGCAGGTACACTCTGAAATCTGGACATTTATGGACCTGCACCTTGCTGCAGGAGAACTGAGCCTGACTTCTGGATATACAGTGCCTTGCAAAAGTATTCACCCCTTTGACTTTTTTCATATTTTGGTGCCTCACAACCTGGAATTAACATGGCTTGTTTGAGGATTTGCATCATTTAATTTACAGAACATGCTCACAACTTTGAAGATGTTGTGAAGCAAACAACAAATAGGACAAAATAACAGAAAAAGTCAATGTGCGTAACTATTCACCCCCCTAAAGTCAATACTTTGTAGAGCCACCTTTTGCGGCAATCACAGCTCCAAGTCTCTTTGGATAAGTCTCTATGAGCAGTTGCCACATCTTACCACTGGGATTTTTGCCCATTCCTCCTTGCAAAACTGCTCTATCTCCTTCAAGTTGGATGGTTTGCTCTTGTGAACAGCAATCTTTAAATCTGACCACAGATTTTCTATTGGATTGAGATCTGGGCTTTGACTAGGCCATTCCAACACATTTACATGTTTCCCCATAAACCACTCAATTGTTGCTTTAGCAGTGTGTTTGGGGTCATTGTCCTGCTGGAAATTGAACCTCCGTCCTAGCCTCAAATCACGCACTGAGTTGTACAAGCTTTGCTCAAGAATATCCCTGCATTTAGCACCATCCTTCTGTCCCTCAACTCTGACCAGTTTCCCAGTCCTGGCTGCTGAAAAACATCCCCACAGCATGATGCTGTCACCACCATGTTTCACTGTGGGGATGGTGTTCTTTGGGTGATGTGTTGGGTTTGCGCCAGACATAGTGTTTTCTTTGATGGCCGAAAAGTTCAATTAATCAGACCAGAGCACTTTCCTCCGTACATTTTGGGAGTCTCGCACATGCCTTTTCGCACTCACAACATGCCTTTTTGTTTTTTGCTAAATGTAATGGCTTTCTTCTGGCCACTCTGCCATAAAGCCAAACTCTATGGAGCATACGGCTTAGTGTCGTCCTATGTACAGATACTCCAGTCTCTGCTGTGGAGCTCCTCCAGGGTTACCTTAGGTCTCTGTGCTGCCTCTCTGATTAATGCCCTCCTTGCCCAGTCCGTGAGTTTTAGTGGGCGGCCGTCTCTTGGCAGATTTGTTGTTGTGCCATGTTCTTTCCATTTGGTTATGATAGAACTGGGGATCATCAAAGATCTGGATATTTTTTTTATAACCTAACCCTGACTTGTAATTCTTAACAACATTGTCCCTTACTTGTTTGGAGAGTTCCTTGGTCTTCATGGCAGTGTTTGGTGAGTGATGCCTCTTGCTTAGGTGTTGCAGCCTCTGGGGTCTTTCAAAAAAGGTGTGTGTATCTGTAATGACAGATCATGTGACACTTAAATTGCACACAGGTGGACATCATGTCACTAATTATGTGACTTCTGAAGGTAATTGGTTGCGCCAGAGATTTTTATGGGCTTCCTAACAAAGGGAGTGAATACATACGCACATGCCAATTTTCTGTTTTATTTATATATTGTTCTCATTTCACTTCACCAACTTAGACTATTGCGTTCTGATCCATCACATAAAATTCAGATTAACAAAACATTGAACTTAAGGCTGTCATTTACCAAAATAGGAAAAAAAAATCAAGGGGGGTGAATACTTTTGCTAGGCACTGTATACTTTCTATATAGTGCATTTAGGTAGTGCAGAATTTGTTTGCTATTACGTTTTTTAGGTGGACCGCACTGCTCCAGAGCATACAGAAAACCCTCCTTTCCGAATAACTGGATATGGGAAAGCATTCAGGTCATATCGATCCAATTTCTCCTTCCTTTCTGCACTCCTATGGAGGATTAAGGTAGTGAAGTACAATCACAGAATTAAAACTGCAAAGGTTTTATTGTACTTACAAAATAAAAGCTGGTTACAAGCAGTGTACAAGATATCAATCACCCGACCCGGGTTTTGCTTCAAAAAGCTTTGTCAGGGGTATCTCCTCCGCCCTTTCAGGGACAGTCTTTTTAAACCCACAGGTGGGAAACCACCACACCTCCATTAAAACATCATAGCCTCTGGCTCTTTCCCATACAATACATAGCCATAATCAATATATAAAACCCTAAATACAATATATATCCTATAGGTATACATATAAAATCATAAGAAACATCATACATAATCTTCCTTTAAATTTCAGGATACGTGAAACACACCAAATTCAAGACATATTCCAAAAAGTTCTCCCGTTCAGAAAGGACCTTCCTTCCCACATGACCCCTATTCCAGCCAATAGCGAACTACACATCCTAGGACCGCCTACTTTCATTCACGGATAGAAACATACATCATATCCCAGATGATCTTCTTTAACCAACCCCCATCCCTTCATGGTAACACACCCTAGGACCGCCTGCTTCTATTCACAGATATTCAGATACATCATTGCCCACATGATCCTTTCGGACCAATTCGAGTCCCTCAGTAATACTACCAAAGGTCCTTGAACAGCTCAGATGGATACAGCGGTGAGGTCTTTTCTTTTAGTTAAGGCAGGGTTTAGGGTTGAATTATACATTCATCCCTTTAGGTTGTAACATACCCATCCTATAGATCCATTCAACCTCCCTCCTGTTGATCTGCATAATGGAATTCCCTCCCTGCCAATGCGGTTTAACCAGTTCAACTCTGACAAACAACAAGCCACTCTGATTTTTCTGGTGCATAGTTTTAAAATGCATTGAGACACTATGCGTCTCCAATCCCTTTCTTATATTCCTGACATGTTCCTGAATTCTCACCTTCAATTTTCTCATAGTCCAGCCTACATATTGGAGGCCACATGGACACTCCAACATTTATGTTATCGAATGCACAATCTGTGTGTCCATTTTTCTTTTTTCCTATTTCAAGACGGCAGGCAGAACCCGCACCAGGTGAATTTATTTCCTTTTCTTCGATCCTCAAAATGTATTGAACTGTGGACTAGTCTAGTGCGAAGCCTCGGAGCCTTCCTAAAAATCACGCTCGGTTGATCCGGGATATTTTTCCCCAATACCGGATCATTCTTCAAGGTTGACCAGTTTTTTCTTATCACATTTTTAATAATCCCGGCCTGCACTGTAAATTGTGTGATAAAAGAAAAACGGAAATCCTTTTCTATTTTAAACAAACTTCCTTCTTTTTCACTTTTTCATTCTATTTCTTTCCTACATTTCACTAGATCCTCTCTCCGGTATCCCTTTTCTACAAATCGCTCACTGATAGCCTTACTCTGCGTCTTAAAATCTTCCTCTTTCGAACAATTACGATACACCCTCTTTATTTGCCCCTTTGGTATATTTTAAAGCCAAGGTTTATAGTGGCAGTTAGAAGTGTCTACATACCCATTCACATCAGTCTCCTTGAAAAACGTTTTAGTCTTCAGATGGTCATCTTCTACAAATATAGTTAGATCGAGGAAATTGATGATATTCTTACTGACTGTACTTGTAAAGGAGAGATTGCATTGATTTACATTCAGGTTACCTATGAATTCCAAAAGGCCCTGTTCCTCTCCCCTCCAAATAATCAGGCAGTTATTTTATTAAGATCGTGGCTAATGGTTTCTTTTTCCCTGGACCTCATAAAAATATTAGCGAAACTCTGGGCGAATTTCACCCCCATCGCCGTGCCAGTTCGCTGCATGTAATAACCGTTTCCAGAGAAAACAGATTCAACATCAAACCTCAAATTAGCGCTAAAATCAAAAATGTCCATCCTGCAGCGTACACAAGGCTAACCCACAATCGTACAGAAACAAATAAAAATATATGAAACAGCCTTTAGTATGTTGCCTTTTCCGGTTGTGAAGTGGGTACAGTTCACATATAAACCGCGCTGCTCCAGAGCATACGTAAAAAACCCTCCTTTCCGAATCAAGCAAATATCACCGGATATGGGAAAGCATTCAGGTCATATCGATCCAATTTCTCCTTCCTTTGTGCACTCCTATGGAGGATTAAGGTTGCCGCAGATAGTGAAGTACAATCAATAGTGCTTTCCCATATCCAGTGATATTTGCTTGATTCGGAAAGGAGGGTTTTCCATATGCTCTGGAGCAGCGCAGTCCACCTGAAAAACGTACCTGTATATGTAAACTGTACCCACTTAACAACTGGAATCTGTGAAGCACCGTAAAAAGGCAACGTACTAAAAGTGGTTTCATATATTTTTGTTTCTGTACGATATTGGGTTAGCCTTGTGTACGCTGCAAGATGGACATTTTTTATTTTAGAGCTAATTTGAGGTTTGATGTTGAATCTGTCTTCTCTGGAAATGAGGTAGCAGAAACATCCACTACTTTCGAAGCTCTGTTTTTTGAATTGGAATGAGATTTGATTAAGGAGATTCGAACCACCTGAGATATTGCATCACTTGAGAAATATCTCTGTGAGGCGAAAATACCAGAGGGTTTTAAATGGCAATTGCCACTGAACTCTGATAACCTCGATGACTTGGGGGAATGGGAGAAAATAGAAAAAGATATCAGTAAAAAACTGAAAAAGTTTTTTAAAACATGTGATTATCAAAATAATAGAGTATAGAAATGGAAGAACAAGGAGGAACAGAAAACAACCACCGGAGTAGAATCTGCGAATAAGGTTATTGGTTTACCAATACAGGGAGATAGCACAGGAAATCAAAGGTGTATGCAGACAAATGTGAATGACAATAGTAACAATTATTACAATCACAAAGAGAGAACAGAGGGTTTTAACTATGACCAGAGGAGAAATTATGGGACACAGAGATTTAAGCCTTGGTTTAGAACACAACAGAATTATGACCATCATGGTCAGTATAGTTCACATAATTATAGGAACTATAATGGAAATTACCATCCTACACAACAAGGGGGATATTAGCCCCCTAGGCAGAATAATTATTATGGTGGGAGGAATTTCTCAAATACCCCTAAGTATAGGAATTATGAGAGAGCGAATTCTGGGAGACCCATGTCACAGAGTGAACATTTTGATAATGGGGAGAGCATATTCTGAGAGACCCTTGCCAGGAGTGAACAATCCATTGAGATACAGAGAAATGGCACCACAGAGGCCCCACATTTTTTCCACCAGGGAGTAAAGGGGGTACAGAGGACCGAGCTAGAAAGACAGGCAACCCTAATAAAGAGAAGCCATGCAGAGGAAAACGAGGGGGGAGGAAGCACCAGCCCAAACCCCCAAAAAAGCATTGGGACTTAATGGGAATCTTCAATTTGAGTTCACGTATCCTGTCAGATCCTGAAAAAGAGGTTCTGGGGAAAGGCCTCAAGTTTGCACCTACTTTGAGGATCAATAAGTTTGAGGCCTTTCTGGATGTGCATAACTTTGTATGAAAATTGAATATTGCGACATATTGTTTAACCAACCAAGCCTATTTGAGAAATAGTGAGGAAGGTGGAAGGATTGTGCATACACACCTGAAAGAGAAATCCACTTTCTTTCAAAAAAATAAAGATAATGAGTGCATAGAAGCTTTTAAAAGAGGGGTATAAAAGGAAATTGAAGCAATTAGAACTAAACCGAGGAGACAGAACCTGACATTGGAACAAAGAAATTCCCTAAAAAGTTTGGATGACAATCATAAAATTGTTATAAAACCGGCGGATAAGGGGGGGGGGGGGGGGGTTTGTCATTGATGTGAAGTATGAGGCAGAAATGTTTAGGATGTTGTCAGATGGGGAAACCTATCAGGTTTTAAAAAAGAATCCCATAGTTGAGTTTAAATTAAAACTCAACCAGCTTCTGACCAGAGGTTTTAAAAACGAGATCATTAAGAAGGAGTTTGAGTTTTTGAATAATAAGTTCATGGTCACAGTGGTGATATATTTTTTTTACCCAAAATACACAAGAGTCTGACCAACCCCCCTGGCAGACCCATTGTGTCTGGGATTGATTTCCTTAGAAAAAAAGTAGATTAGTTGAATATGTGGACTTTTCTTCAAAAGTAAGTCCCACTGATACCCTCTTATCTGAGGGATTCTGGTAGCGTCTTGGATCTGGTTAAAGGGTTTGGTGTGGCCCTGCTCATATGTGGCTAGCCACGATCGATGTAACATCGCTATACACTGTGATCCCTAAAGACTTGGGCCTTAAGGCGGTAGAGGAAGAGTTGAAAAATGACCCCTTGATGACAAAGGAACAGGGGAGGTTTATCCTCGACTGTTTGGATTTTTGCCTCTGTCATAATTTTTTTTGTATAAGGACAGTTATTACCTGCAGCGAACTGAGACGGCGATGGGGGCGAAATTTGCCCCCAGTTTCGCTAATATTTTTATGGGGTCCTGGTAAAAAAAAAAAACATCAGGCCCGTCCTTAATAAAATAACTGAGTTTGGTGAGCTTATCATTTGGAAGAGGTTCATTGATGACTGCCTGATTTTTTGGAGAGAAGAGGAACAGGGCCTTTTGGATTTCATAGGTAACCTGAATGTAAATCAATAGAATCTCTCCTTTACAAGTACAGTCAGTAAGAATATCATCAATTTCCTCACTCTAACTATATTTGTAGAAGATGACCATCTAAAGACTAAAACGTTTTTCAAGGAGACTGATGTGAATGGGTATGTAGACACTTCTAGCTGCCACTATAAACCTTGGCTTTAAAATATACCAAAGGGGCAAATAAAGAGGGTGTATCGTAATTGTTCGAAAGAGGAAGATTTTAAGACGCAGAGTGAGGCTAGCAGTGAGCGATTTGTAGAAAAGGGATTCCGGAGAGAGGATCTAGTGAAATGTAGGAAAGAAATAGAAGGAAAAAGTGAAAAAGAAGGAAGTTTGTTTAAAATAGAAAAGGATTTCCGTTTTTCTTTTATCACACAATTTACAGTGCAGGCCGGGATTATTAAAAATGTGATAAGAAAAAACTGGTCAACCTTGAAGAATGATCCGCTACTGGAGAAAAATATCCCGGATCAACCGAGTGTGATTTTTAGGAAGGCTCCGAGTGTTCGCACTAGACTAGTCCACAGTTCAATACATTTTGAGGATCAAAGAAAAGGAAATAAATTAACCTGTTGCGGGTTCTGCCTGCCGTGTCGAAATAGGAAAAAAGAAAAATGGACACACAGATTGTGCATTCGAACCAGAAGGATCAGGATTATAAAGCAAAGGGGCTTATCACCTGTGAGAGTATAGGGGTGGTCTAAATGTTGGAGTGTCCATGTGGCCTCCAATATGTAGGCTGAACTATGAGAAAATTGAAGGTGAGAATTGAGAAATATAAGGAATGTCAGGAATGTCTCAATGCATTTTAAAACTGCACCAGAAAAATCTGAGTGGCTTGTTTGTCGGAGTCAAACTGGTTAAACCGCATTGGCGGGGAGGGAATTCCATTATGCAGATCAACAGGAGGGAGGTTGAATGGATCTATAGGATGGGTATGTTACAACCTAAAGGGATGAATGTAGAATTCGACCATAAACCCTGCCTTACCTGAAAGAAAAGTCCTCACCGCAGTATCCATCGGAGCCGTTCAAGGACCTTTGGTAGTATTACTGAGTGACTCGAATTGGTCCGAAAGGATAGTGTGGGCAATGATGTATCCGAATATCTGTGAATGGAAGCAGGCGGTCCTAGGGTGTGTCACCATAAAGGGATGGGGGTTGGTTAAAGGAGATCATATGGGATATGATGTATGTTTCTATCCGTGAATGAAAGTAGGCGGTCCTAGGATGTGTAGTTCGCTATTGGCTGGAATAGGGGTCCTGTGGTAAGGAAGGTCCTTTCTGAACGGGAGAACTTTTTGGAATATATCTTGAATTTGGTGTGTTTCGCCTATCCTGAAATTTGAAGGAAGATTATGTATGATGTTTGTTTCTTATGATTTTATATATATACCTATAGGATGTATATTGTATTTAGGGTTTTATATATTGATTATGCATATGTATTGTATGGGAAAGAGCCGGATTGGCTATGATGTTTTAATGGAGGTGTGGTTGATTCCCACCTGTGGGTTTAAAAAGACCGCCCCTGAAAGGGTGAAGAAGATACCCCTGACAAAGCTTTTTGAAGTGAAACCTGGGTCAGGTGATTGATATCTTGTACACTGCTTGTAATCCGCTTTTATCTTGTAAGTACAATAAAACCTTTGCAGTTTTAATTCTGTGATTGTACTTCACTATCTGCGGCAACCTTGTACCTGTATATGTGAACTGTACCCACTTCACAACCAGAATCCACGAAGCACCATAAAAACGTACTAAAGGCTGTTTCATATAGTTTTGTTTCAGAATTTGTTTGTGGTTTTGCTGCGTTGCCGCATCTACACAGAGTGACAAACACAATTGGAACAAATAATTTCTACTGGTGTGATTTACCAGTTCCCCCCCCCCCCCCAAAAAAACTGAATGAAGCAGAGGTGTTATATACCAATAATATACTGTCTATATAGTTCATTTAGGTAGTGCAGCATTTGTTTGTGGTTTTGCTGTGTTACCGCATCTACACCGAGTGACAAACGCTATTAGAACAAATAATTTCTACTGGTGTGATATACCAGTTGCTTAGACCCCCGGTACAAACAAAAAATGGCGGACATGTTACCAGCATCACAGAGGGCTGTCAGAATGCAGCACTTCCATGCCTTGCTTCGAGAAATGCTGTATTCTGCTTTTGCTGGCAAAGGAATTTCCACTCGCAGAGAAACAGTTGCGAGTACCAATCCAACAGCGCATGCAAGAAGAGGGCAGTTTGAAGATGTGTTGGTTACTTCGGATAGGAGATCATTCTTGCAGACAACCCATCGACAGCCGTCCTCTGGATCCAGCTTCAGGGAACGCCTAGACTGTCAGGTGTCCGACTACATCGGGTTAACGGCCGATGTGGACGCTCTGAGAAGCGATGAACCCCTGGACTACTTGGTGTACAGGCTTGACCTGTGGCCAGCACTGGCATAATTTAACATGGAACTCTTGGCTTGCCCCTCGTCCAGTGTCCTGTCCGAAAGGACGTTCAGCGTAGCAGGGGTGATCATGACCGATAGGCGCACTCGCCTAGCTCGCGACAGTGTGGACCACCTCACATTTCTGAAAATGAATGAGGCATGGATCTCGGAAGAATTCAACATGTGACGAGTCGACCACATTTGATTGAATTTCCTCATGACAGCCCACAAATATCCGCCACCACCATCATGGTCCCTGTCTTAGGTAAATACAGCGGCATAAAAGACCTTTTATGTCTGTTGAATGCCTAATTTTGTGGCCTGTACTGGCCGAGAGTTCGATTTTTATCCTGTGACCGCCTAATGTCCCTCCAGCCACAGAATCCTACAAAGTTGTTTGCTGTCAGGTGAATGCCTATTGGCTAATTTTTGGGGCCTGTATTGGCAAGTTCTCACAATACTTAGTGTACCAATCACTAATATCTCATGAGACCTTATAAAATGTGAAGTTGTGTGTACTGCGAAAAAAAGAAAAATCGCATTATTAGGGATTTTCGCAATGGCGCTTTTTTTAAACACTCAATCTGCATATACAGCAATTGTTCTAACATGCATGTGAAATGTAATCAAATACACTGCTTTAATGTCAAATTACTTACAGTGAGAAGTTCTTCCTCAACGTGGCAAAAATTGTTGCCAACCATCTTTTCTGATCGCATCCAACTTCGGTCTGGTTGAAACCAGTTTCTGTAGTAGGCTGCGCCTATTTTGCGCGTGCGCATATGCGAAATTTACATTGCCGATATCTTGCATTGATTGAAAAAAATAATGAATGGAGATCACAAATTTGAATAATACATCTGGTATGTCACTGTAAATGTTGTGGGACTATTTGCAGCCACCAAATAATTACTATAAGTGCACAAATATGACCTGAAGGTTTTTCAGGTTCGCCTGCCATTCAAGCCTATGGGGCCCGCTACAAACACACACAACATTTGAGCACAAACTGCATTCGGGTTCACGAACTGTCCCGGCGAATGTTCGTCAATCACTAGTGTTGGGTTTGCCAAGACATAGCGTTTTCTTGATGGCCGAAAAGTTCAATTTTAGTCTCATCAGACCAGAGCACCTTCATCTAGGGCTGCAGTAAACGATTATTATAGTAATCGAGTATTCTATTGATTATTTTTTACGATTAATCGAGTAATCTAATAAGAAAAAAATATAGACTGTTTTCCTTTATAAAAACTCATCAGACCCCCTGCCATCAGTCCCCAACACCCTTTGTTCCCCACTGTGCGATCAGCCCAAGTGCATCAGCTCCACTATCCCCCAGTGCCATCAGCTCTCCCCACCCAGTGTCCTCAGCTCTCCCTACCCAGTGCCCTCAGCTCTCCCCACCCAGTGCCCTCAGCTCTGCCCCCACACAGTGCCCTCAGCTCTGCCCCCACACAGTGCCCTCAGCTCTGCCCCCACACAGTGCCCTCAGCTGTGCCCCCACACAGTGCCATCAGCTGTGCCCGCACACAGTGCCATCAGCTGTGCCCGCACACAGTGCCATCAGCTGTGCCCGCACACAGTGCCATCAGCTGTGCCCCCACACAGTGCCATCAGCTGTGCCCCCACACAGTGCCATCAGCTGTGCCCCCACACAGTGCCATCAGCTGTGCCCCCACACAGTGCCATCAGCTGTGCCCCCAGCTGTGTCCCCACACAGTGCCCCCAGCTGTGTCCCCACACAGTGCCCCCAGCTGTGCCCCCACACAGTGCCCCCAGCTGTGTCCCCACACAGTGCCCCCAGCTGTGTCCCCACACAGTGCCCCCAACTGTGTCCCCACACAGTGCCCCCAGCTGTGTCCCCACACAGTGCCCCCAGCTGTGTCCCCACACAGTGCCCCCAGCTGTGTCCCCACACAGTGCCCCCAGCTGTGTCCCCACACAGTGCCCCCAGCTGTGTCCCCACACAGTGCCCCCACCCAGCTGCTCTGCTCCTGACGTTACACAGTGCGTCAGGTCACGGCGTGCGTACGTCAGGAGGTCAGAGCAGCGCAGGACCATGGACGTACTGTGGAGTGTCCGGAGGCGGCCTGCTGGAAAGGTGAGTATTGCAGGCCAGCGGGAGACCACGGAGCGGGAGTAATAGCAAGCGCTTCACTCCCGCTCCGTGGTCACATGACACAAACGAATTTTTTGGTGTCGAATTACTCGATTTAATGGAGTAATCGTTTCAGCCCTACCTTCATCCATACATTTTGGGAGTCTCCCACATGCCTTCTTCACAAACTCACAACGTGCCTTTTTGTTTTTTGCTGAAAGTAATGGCTTTCTTCTGGCCACTCTGCCATAAAGCCGAAACTCTATGGAGCGTACGGCCTATTGTCGTCCTATGTACAGATACTCCAGTCTCTGCTGTGGAACTCTGCAGATCCTCCAGGGTTACCTTAGGTCTCTGTACTGCCTCTCTGATTAATGCCCTCCTTGCCCGGTCCGTGAGTTTTGGTGGGCGGCCGTCTCTTGGCAGGTTTGCTGTTTTGCCATGTTCTTTCCATTTGGTTATGACAGATTTGATGGTGCTCCTGGGATCATCAAATATTTTTTATTTTTTTTTATAACCTAACCCTGACTTATACTTCTCAACAACATTGTCCCTTTCTTGTTTGGAGAGTTCCTTGGTCTTCATGGCAGTGTTTGGTTAGTGATGCCTCTTGCTTAGGTGTTGCAGCCTCTGGGGCCTTTCAAAAAAAAGGTGTGTATATGTAATGACAGATGATGTGACACTTAGATTGCACACAGGACATCATTTCACTAATTACGTAACTTCTGAAGGTAATTGGTTGCACCAAAGCTTTTTATGGGCTTCCGAATAAAGGGGGTGAATACATAAACATGCCAATTTTCTGTTTTCTATTTCTAAACAATAGTTTTATTTATATATTTTTCTCATTTCAGTTCACCAACTTAGACTATTGTGTTCTGATCCATCACATAAAATTCAGATTAACAAAACATATGGGTGAATACTTTTGTAATGCACTATATGTGAAGCTGGCCTAAATTATACATTTATGGAAAAAAATTATGTTGCAATTACAAGAGTGTGATCAAGTTGAACTACCACCTTACACAGCACACTTACACCACTCCTCCACAGCAGGTGGCCCAGTTACTAGTGAGCACACCCTTTTAGTGAAAAGTAGCATAGGGTTTGCATACGTTTTGCATAGAGTCCATAACTTGCACCTCCACATGCCAAAGCCCCTTACATTAGAGAGGCTGTGATGCAGGGGCGCAATAAGAGTGGCAACACCGACATATCTCCTGGGTACTGGTCGCCATGGGGGCACAAATAAGCAAGTTATTAGAGGATATATTGCTTGGAGAACTTGCTAAAGAGCAATCCTCTATATGTAAGGTAACATCCTCTATATATGTCAGGACATAGAAAGCTTTTTTTTAAATTAATTTTAAAATCACAGATGACACTTTACTCAGCCACCCAGTTTGGCTGTGATACTGGACTTTCTTCACGACACTCTGGAGAAGGGTTAAAGTTTCCACTCTTTAATGGAATCTGTCACCTAGAAAACGGATAGCCCTTTTAGCAGTCTGTTGCTTGATTCCAAAATTGTTTTTGTCTCGTGTCTAATGCCCAAAAAAAATAAAAAATGTATTCCCCTGCCTGCATTATGTAAATTATGCTCTTTAAGTCATGGGGCAGCAGCTTTCGCAAGCTTGCCGCTCCCCCTTTACGTCCCTTAGCTTTTGATTGATAGAAGTTCTAATTCCTATTATGTCCTAATACGGAGGGGGTGCTCATGGACCCTTTTGGGGATCCTTTGTTTGACCCGGATGCCTTGCACCATCCTAGGTGAATGGCTGAATGGCTCGCTTAGCAAGGCGGCACGTAATAAACTTAAACTTTTTTCTTCCTGGCCTTCCAACACGGACCTCTCCCTGCACCAACTCTTGGCTAAGTTGGTTTCCCTCTTGTGTTTGGAATCCTGCAAACGGGTTTCCGACGTTCAAGCCTTAGATTTTGCCGCTAGGTTGTTCACTCCGAACGGGGTGACCTTTCACGTCTCTAGACGCACTAAAACGTTGTCACGCTCGGTTTCTTACCCGGCTTTTCCGGCGAGACCAGCCTTGTGTCCGGTTTCATGCCTTCGTGAATATGAGTCTAGAACGCAGGTTCACCGCTCTCCCGCCTGTTCCAATCTTTTTCTCTCGTATCGCTCCCCCTTTGCTCCGGTGTCTAGTACCACTTTGGCACGCTGGGTCAAATGGATCCTTTCACTTGCGGGCGTGGACACTTAAGTCTTTACTGCTTATTCCACTTGTAGCGATTCGGCCACCTCCATGATGGCTTCAGGGGCACTGGTTGCAGGACATCTTAAAGGCAGCCGATTGGTCGCGGGAGTCCACTTTTCGGGACTTCTACTTTCGCCCGTCACCTCATGCGTTCTCTACGATGGTCATGCAGCTTTGAACTTGCAATACGAAGCCTCCGTGTCTGGAATAAAATTGTAGGATTTTACTAGTTCTACGACGTAAAGTCATGATTTTAATAAGACACGGAGGTGAGTATTGACCCACCCGTCTGACTTCTCCCGCCTATGCTTCATTCTTGGGTATGGCAAGTACATTCTTTCAGGTGAAATTTTTTATTGCATTTGTGATGTTTGCTCATGTTTCCAGCTGCCTATCCGATTCCCCCACCTTTGGTAGGACGGTGTTGATTCGCCACGTTTTCTTTTCCGTCCCCTTTAGGTTGATGCCTCCAGGATCCACTTTTCCAGCGTTTCCTTCGTTTCACCACCATGTGGATAGTTCTACGTTGGCAAGTCACACCAGAGTCGTTCAGTTTCCAGTTCGTATGGTTCAGGTTCCTGTGGGGACGTTTGGAGTTCCACGGTTTCCAGGTCTTGGTTCGCCTGTTCGCTTAAAGTGGTTACAAAGAAAGAGGAGGACTGTTAGGTGGAGCTGGTCCTTATACTGAATATATACTGGAACACCTTCCCAATTAAAATATACCTTTTAATAATATTCTATTAAAATATGGCCTACAGCCGGACTACACATACAAGGAAGGTCGACAAACAATGTCCTATAATGGCAAAAAATGGCTACAGTTACACCTATATATAGGTAAAAATACACGACTGGTAAGCAATCCTGGGGATTTTGGTTACCCCCACACAGGGTACTCTGAGTGTAGGGCACAGCTGAGGACCAAGAGAAATCGTTAAGGAAACCAATATATTGTAGTTCACTTATTGCATAGGTTCACATGATACACATTCCGTGATTGTTCACAGGTTAGCTGAAATATAATACACATTCCGTGATTGTTCACGGTTAGCTGAAATATGATACACATTCCGTGATTGTTCACGGTTAGCTGAAATACTGAATATGTATATCGTGAATATTCACATATTGTTGAACCACAACAAAGGTTATTTGGTAACTTACGATTTGCTGAAATACCAGAACAGATGGAATCAGAAGGTTACTTGGTTACTCACGATTGCTGAAATACCAGGGGAGATGGAATCAGATGGTTAGCTCAGTCGTCAAGGGGTGTAGTGCTCCATAACTGGATGGAGATCTAGTGCTGGTAGAGGAAGCGTTAGGATGATTATTTAGCACTAATGATGATTATGGTAGTCTGTAGGTCGTGATAGCAGTAATACAGCTCACAACTGTGATATCCAATAGTAGGAGAGATAATCCTATCCTATGAATGTCCCTTCATGACCCTACATAGACTCAGCCCAGGGACACCCCTTAAGGGTAGAGGTTCCCTGTCCTCGTGCCTATACTGGCTCTCCCTCTATCACCCTATCCTAATTGACCAAAAGCTAGGCATATTAGACACACTAGAAAAACAAATACAAAAATACAAATCCCAACGCTACGTTTCCCCAGTCCATATATTTTCCGACTGGTTCGTCAGGGGAAGTGGAGACCAATACTCCATCAGCAATATCTCATGATAGAGATTTTCAAATTTGGCGTCTCTCAATCAAGACCCTCCAGGAATAGAAGCCCAGATGTAGGCAAAAAATGACCGGTGTCCCCAAGTCCTGTTCAAAAACAGCGCCTTATAAAGTGTCCACCCCCAATTAGTCCCTCCCCTCTTAGATAATTAGGTTCCCAAGATAGATGAACATTGATGTTCAGAGTATTCTCTCCTGGATTGTTTAACATCCCCCCCTAGGCATGGTGATAGCACATTTCGTGAAAAACATATTGTATAGTCATAAACTACCTCACAGTTGATAATCCATATAGACAGCATGCAAAACGCCAGATTCAAATCATTGAAATCATTCCTCCCTCTCCACGTAAGGGAGATTGGGATAAAAAGATTTTACAGAAGGAATGCCAGTGGATATATAGATTAAAAACATATAGTCCACATGGCCTCAATGAACAATTATCGTTCGGCTGTTTCCTGTAAAATGGGTGCTCCCCTACGCATCCTCCGTTCCTGATTTTCCCACATAAATATAATTATTGAGTGAGATATACTATCCACAACTCCCACTTAACCACGACTAGAATTCATTCTTATAATCATTGCCTGGTCAGGGCACTCACAAAATGAATCACCCTTTTTCCTTGCTCATCTGCCCACTTTGGCACGACTATTAAATTCTCTATGTCCGGCTGTATATGGGGTTCACCTCCTGGGGTGGCCCCCCTCTCTTTCTTCAATTAAACCAACTACCAATGGCGACTTTATTGCTATCATACATTCTGTCATAAATTAAAATATCGGATCAGAATTGATCCCATAGTAATTATCATAGTGCCGGAAGGGGGTGTATTCTGTAATTTTTCCCCCCCTGATGGCTTGTTAATATCTGGTCCAGTGGAACCTTGTCAATATATAAAGTGTCTTAATCCCTATTTAGGGTTGATCCAACTCCCTCCAAGCCTCCACTCTGTGTCCCATTCTCCCCCTTCTTACTGTTTGCCAAATGTTATATCATAATATCCACTTAATAATTGATTCCGGTGGAAATAATATACAGATAGCAATGATACATCAATAAACATGCTATTTCTAATGATTTAAACATTATGATGATTGCAAACTAACTGCACAGCCTCACTGAGTATTCAATCGCTTGGTGGAACGCAATTTGCGTTCCAAAACAACTTCCGGGTATCGGGACAGCACTAGATACGTCACTTCCGGTTTCGTACACTACTTCCGGTCTGTGGAACGCATATGCGTTCCAATCTGGCGTTTTGCATGCTGTCTATATGGATTATCAACTGTGAGGTAGTTTATGACTATACAATATGTTTTTCACGAAATGTGCTATCACCATGCCTAGGGGGGGATGTTAAACAATCCAGGAGAGAATACTCTGAACATCAATGTTCATCTATCTTGGGAACCTAATTATCTAAGAGGGGAGGGACTAATTGGGGGTGGACACTTTATAAGGCGCTGTTTTTGAACAGGACTTGGGGACACCGGTCATTTTTTGCCTACATCTGGGCTTCTATTCCTGGAGGGTCTTGATTGAGAGACGCCAAATTTGAAAATCTCTATCATGAGATATTGCTGATGGAGTATTGGTCTCCACTTCCCCTGACGAACCAGTCGGAAAATATATGGACTGGGGAAACAGTAGCGTTGGGATTTGTATTTTTGTATTTGTTTTTCTAGTGTGTCTAATATGCCTAGCTTTTGGTCAATTAGGATAGGGTGATAGAGGGAGAGCCAGTATAGGCACGAGGACAGGGAACCTCTACCCTTAAGGGGTGTCCCTGGGCTGAGTCTATGTAGGGTCATGAAGGGACATTCATAGGATAGGATTATCTCTCCTACTATTGGATATCACATTTGTGAGCTGTATTACTGCTATCACGACCTACAGACTACCATAATCATCATTAGTGCTAAATAATCATCCTAACGCTTCCTCTACCAGCACTAGATCTCCATCCAGTTATGGAGCACTACACCCCTTGACGACTGAGCTAACCATCTGATTCCATCTGCCCTGGTATTTCAGCAATCGTGAGTAACCAAGTAACCTTCTGATTCCATCTGTTCTGGTATTTCAGCAAATCGTAAGTTACCAAATAACCTTTGTTGTGGTTCAACAATATGTGAATATTCACGATATACATATTCAGTATTTCAGCTAACCGTGAACAATCACGGAATGTGTATCATATTTCAGCTAACCGTGAACAATCACGGAATGTGTATTATATTTCAGCTAACCGTGAACAATCACGGAATGTGTATCATGTGAACCTATGCAATAAGTGAACTACAATATATTGGTTTCCTTAACGATTTCTCTTGGTCCTCAGCTGTGCCCTACACTCAGAGTACCCTGTGTGGGGGTAACCAAAATCCCCAGGATTGCTTACCAGTCGTGTATTTTTACCTATATATAGGTGTAACTGTAGCCATTTTTTGCCATTATAGGACATTGTTTGTCGACCTTCCTTGTATGTGTAGTCCGGCTGTAGGCCAGATTTTAATAGAATATTATTAAAAGGTATATTTTAATTGGGAAGGTGTTCCAGTATATATTCAACTATTCTTCCCTTAGATTTATTTACTGCCAAGCAGGTTTGTGATGTGGTGGTCCTTATACTGGCTGGATCAGGGGGAGTGGCCGGTTACCTTGGTCACTGGTGTTTTTTCTCTTCCGGTGTATGTTGCTGCTATAATTTTATTAAATAAAGAGAAAGCAATACTCGCCTCTGTGTCTTACTAAAATCATGACTTTACATCATAGAACTAGTAAAATCCTACAATTGCAATCCCTAAATCATACTTCCGATCCTTGAATCGCCATATCCGCCATTTTATTTGGCAAGGAAAGAAACCTAGAATTTCCATCTCTACCTTGACTAAGCCCAAACAGTTTGGGGGGAATGGGTCTTCCTGACCCTGAACTTTATATGAAAGCTATTCACCTCTGTAGAGTGGTGGACTGGCTCTGATCCTCCCCTCATAAGCAATGGCTCCCCTTGGAAAATGTATACTTTCCTTCCTCCTTTAGGGCCCTGTTGTTAACTTCCGGTCCCTTCCTTAATCCTATTGTACGCACCACCCTAAAGGTATGGGGGTGGTTCTCTGCCACTCATAAGCCCTTTGCTATACTGTCCCCTCTTCTCCAAATTAAAGATGTAATTTCTCTCACCCCTAAAGCCCTCAGGGAATTGTCCTCTTGCGGCCAGATCTTCCTCTACTTTGATAATTGATCTGTTGGACGCAGAGGGCTGCATCCCTTCAGAGTTGGTGCTGTGGCTGAAATTGAGTATACCACCTTCACATAGTTTACTCAACTCCCTTAGAAAGGAAGTCGCTCATTGGGCTGAATCTTTTAATACCCAGAATCCCCTGGATTGGTTTGAAAGTCTATTGACTTCTTTTAGAAACCCCTCTAAAAAGAAACTCGGTCTCCCTTCCCTGGATGTCAAACTAGCTGTAATAGGCCAGTGGGAGAAAGATATAGAGAGGCAATTCTCACTAGACTCTTTGGAAGTCTTATAGGCACTTTACATAAAGTATTGTAGTTAACATTATGGTATGTACTTGTGCACCTCTCAACACGCTTTTAAGATTGTTGTCTTGATATCTTCTTGGTATGACAACTATGTTTCCATTTCCATGACTGCTCTACTATAAGATTGACCCTTGACCTCTGTAAGGGCAGGAATACACCGAGTTTAAAAGGCCACCACCCACTCTCACCCTCAGTGTTTCCTGTCCCTACGGGGGCAACTCACAGAGAGCCCTCCTGGTGGAGGTGAAGAACTTTTTATTATTTTTAAAATACCTGGGGATTTGCGTCCTCCTCCTCTGCCCTCCTGCGGTCTGGTCCAAAGCTGGGCAGAGGACACAAGTGGAGTCGATCTCGTTCCTGATCGCAGGAGCCTGTATCCCTCCCATAGTGTCAGTCCCCCTTCCCTGCATTGAGGAAGCTGACCACACGCAAGCAGAGCATGCTGCACGCCGACTCCGGACAAAGTGGCGGAGCTTGGACCGACGCGCTGTGATGACGTCAGACGCCGTGCCGACTATTTGAAGCGGCAGTTTCAAACAAGCAGTGGACACACCGGTCTTCCTCCTGGAGCACACACACACAGATGTCTGCCCCTGACGCCTCTGCAGCCCAGATGGAAGCCGCCTTGGCTACTCCAACAGTGAGTTCCCCTGTGGGGAAAAGGACAAATGATGTATCATTTTTTTGACTTGTTGATTATCTTGTCTATTGATACCTGGTGCTCCACTCTTATAGGGAGTTAAAGAGCCCAAAACAAGAACTAAAGTTCAGAGATGTGCGACTTGTAGCAAGAGGCTTCCTGAGAATTAAAAAAAGAAGCTCTGCCAGGGTTGCATAAATTATCTTATAAAAGAGGAGCAACCGTCCATTTTGTCAGAGGTCAAATCACTTATTCAAAATGAAATTAAGTCTTCTCTGGCCTCCCTCAGATCAATCCTGCCTACACCTCCGGCGAAAAAAACAAGATTGTCGGTTCCATCCTCCTCTATCTCAGAGGATATGGACGAGGAGGCCTCCACCTCTAGCCAGAATGTTGATCTTGACGCTCTGTCAGAGGGTGAAATCATGGAAGATAGCAAAAAATACTTTTTTTTCCTCCGAGGATATGGAGGAGCTTTTGGGAGCTGTTAGAGCAACCATGGGGATTGAAGAGGTGAAAAAAAACAAGGTCCGTCCTGGATGAAATGTTTGGGGGACTCGGAGCCAAAAATTTAAACGGTTTCCCAATGAATGAGAATCTAAAAGACATGATACTGGATGAATGGACCGACCCCAAGAGAAGACTTGGGGTATCCAGAGAATTTAGAAATAGGCTGTTATTTGAACGAAACCCCCAAAATTTACATCCAAGTAGCAAAAGTAGTTAAGAAGACTTTGCTCCCATTTGAGGACTCTTCACAGGTACAGGACCCAATGGAAAGGAAGACAGACTCTCTCCTAAACCGACTCTCTCCTAAAAAAAAAAATCCTGGGAGGCATCTCTGTTCGGGGTTAAAACCAACATAGCCGCGACGTCGGTTGCTAGATCCATGTGTTCTCGGCTGAACGAGTTAGAAGAACACATCAAAAACAAAACCCCTAGAGAGGACATATTAAACTCTATCCCACTCCTCAGATCTGCCACGGCCTTTTTGGCGGATGCATCGGCGGAGTTGGTGAGGTTCGCCGCTAAGGATGTGGCCCTCACCAATTCCGCTAGATGAGCATTGTAGATGAAAGCTTGGGGAGGGGATAGAGCATCAAAAGCCAAATTATGCTCTATAGCTTTCTCTGGGGAATACGTCTTTGGACCAGTATTAGACTCCATCCTGGAAAAGGCGGCAGATAAAAAGAAGGGGTTTCCGGAAGAAACTAAAAAGAAGCCCTTTCGTTCCTTGAATTCCCAGACTAGACCCTATAGGGGCAGGGAAGGGGGGTAGGTGGAGTTACCAAAAAGGGGGAAAAGGCAGAGGGTTCCTTCCTAACCCCCAGAATAAGCAGTCAGACAAACAATGATGCCAGAGTGGGGGGGAAGACTTGGAAATTTTCTGTCCCGGTGGGAATCCATCACCAAAAATCTGTGGGCTTTAAACATCATACGGGATGGCTACCATATAGAATTTTCATCAGCCCCTCCAAGAAAATTCAGGATAACTTCACACAGCCCAAAGATTATAGGAAAAATCTGGCAAGGGGTCCTGCAGTTTATAGACTCAGGGGTAGTGACCGAAGTCCCAAGTATGGAAAGAGGAAGGGGTTATTATTCCAGTTTATTTCTGGTGCAAAAGCCAGATGGTACCTTCCGCACCATTATAAATTTAAAGGGACTAAACAAGACTGTCACATACAGAAAGTTCAAAATGGAATCCATAACATCCATCATTCCCTTGATCAAAGCAGGAGACTTCATGACGTCCATAGACTTAAAGGACGCGTACTATCATGTCCCCATAAACAAGTAATCTAAAAAATTCCTCAGATTCGCCCTAGTGGACAGTTTAGGAGAGGTAAAACACTTCCAGTTCACCGTGTTACCCTTTGGAATCTCATCTGCCCCAAGGGTATTCACGAAGCTCGTAGTAGAAATGATATCTTCCCTGAGAGTAGAAGGAATAAAAATATTCCTATACTTGGACGATTTTCTGGTCTTAGGACCCTCGAAGCGAGAAACAGCCAACATTACCAAAGATCTGATGCGCAGATTTTCAGACCTAGGTTGGGTAATAAACCTAAAAAAATCATGTATAATCCCTTCAACCAAAATGAAATTTCTGGGAGTGATCCTGGATTCAGTGTCCCAGATCACATCCCTCCCTCAGGAGAAGATAACATCCTTTATGGACAAAACAAAAAAATTCCAAAGTCAATCTTAGTGCTCCATTCGCAGTGCCATGAGCCTCCTGGGTATGATTACTTCCTGTATAACAGCAGTATCTTGGTCTCAGGCTCACACCAGGGTTGTCCAGTCGTGGATCCTGAGAAATTGGGACAAGAGACAGTGCTCTCTAGAAAAAAGAATCCCAATTCCAAATCACGTAAGATCAGATTTAAACTGGTGGACGAAAGAGAGAAACCTGCTAAAAGGGATACCCTGGGTAAAAAATCCAGAGATACAAATAAACACGGATGCAAGCAGTACAGGATGGGGAGCAAAAATAGGCTCGCTAAATCGCCAGGGCACTTGGTCAGGCACCATGTCAAAAAGATAATCAAACCACAGAACTGAGGGCAATCTGGGAGGTGCTGAAGGTGTCACAAGACAAGATCTCAGGAAAACACCTGAAAATCTTTTCGGACAACGTAACAGCTGTCGCATATCTGAAACATCAAGGGGGCACAAGATCTACAAGTTTAAAAGAACTGGTGGAAAAAATATTCTCCTGGGCCGAAAAAAATGTTCTCTCCATCACAGCTATCCATTTAAAGGGCACAGAAAACATACAGGCGGACTTCCTCAGCAGGATGACCATAGATCCGGGAGAATGGGCTCTAGACTCGGACGTATTCCATCAGATCACCAGGAGATGGGGGGGTCCCCCAGATAGACCTGTTTGCGTCAAGGAAAAACGCAAAGGTCCATCCTTTCTGCTCCCTAAACCCAAGGGACAACCCTTGGGCAACAGATGCATTCTCAATCAGGTGGACTTGGGATCTGGCCTACGCCTTTCCCCCTTGGCCGTTGATACCCAGAGTGCTGCAGAAAATAAGGTCGGACCCAGTAACAAAGAGCTAGCTCTGGAAGAACCCTGGAGAATCCCCCCTACAGGAAATCATTATTTCTCAGGGTCCAATTCTTCACCAGAATCCAGGTCTGTTCAAATTATCAGCCTGGATCCTGAGCGCGAGGTCCTAAAAAAAAGGATATCTTAAAATATGGAAGAAATTAGTTGGCTGGGCCAGAGCCCTCCGGTAAACCCTTCCCCGAATATTGAAAAAGTACTAGATTTTTTCCAACTGGGTTTAGATCTGGGACTCAGACCAAGCACTCTTAAAAGTACAAGTCTCGGCCTTGGGGGCCTGCTATGATACGGACCTAACCAGCCATAGGTGGATAAGGAGGTTTATAAGAGCTGCCTCCAGATTAAGGCCATCCTTAACCCTTAGGACGCCTCAGTGGGACTTAAACCTGGTCCTGAGAAGTCTTACAAGTTCACAATTTTCTCCTATCCAGGATATCTCTCAAACACCTATCATTAAAAGTAGCTTTTCTAATGGCCATTACTTCAGCCAGACGACTGGCCGGGCCGAAATCCAGGCACTGTCCTGCCGGGGACCATATATTACTATCTTCCCAGACAGAATAAATTTAGGAAGGATGATAATCTTTTCGTTCAATACGCAGGTCCAAACAAGGGAATAAAGGCATCCAAAGCCACCATTGGAAGATGGATCAGATCTACTATTACTTGTTGCTTTTAGAAGTCGGGTCTAAACAGCCCCACAAATATAAAAGCTCACTCTACAAGGGCTATGGCTTCTTCGTGGGCAGAGAAAAGGGGTGTCTCCTTAAACAAAATTTGTAGAGCGGCTACCTGGTCGAGTATAAATACCTTTATCAAACATTACCGAATTAATGTGTCGGCTTCTGTGGACTTAACCTTTGGTCAGAAGGTTCTGCAAGCAGTTGCCTACCCTATTTAATAATAATCTGGTAGCTCTCATAGTAGAGCCGTCATGGTGGACGAAATGGAAAAAACGTAATTAGACTTACCAGTAATTCTGTTTCCTTGAGTCCACCATGACGGCCCAGATTCCCCCCACCCCCTGAGATTTAAGGAGGGGTTGAGTATGAATTAATACTCAAAATACACATAAAAAATGATCTATATATATATATATATATATATATATATATAAATATATAAAGAGAAAGTCCAATGGGAGCACCAACCTGAGAATAGGTGCAAAGTCCAAAAGGGGGTGACTGCAATCTCAAATAGTATAAAAGAGAAAAAAAGAGGACTGCACTCCAAATTGTGATGAAAATCCAAGCTGTTTTATTCACCCATAGTATGGCAAATCTTGCGACGTTTCAGCTCATACGAGCCTTCCTCAAGCCTTTTTTCTTTTTTGCTTATATATATATATATATATATATATATATATACACACACACACACATTGCCTAGATTAAGGCTGCACCCACTTGGTAATTTGGAAAGCACTGAGGGTGAGAATGGGTGGTGGCCTTTTAAACTCTGTGTGATCCTGCCCCTACAGAGGTCAAGGGTCAATCTCATAGTAGAGCCGTCATGGTGGACTCAAGGAAACAGAATTACCGGTAAGTCTAATTATGTTTTTTTTCCAGACAATTACTTGTTTCTTTGTCATAGAATAATCATTCGATGTTACATTTTTCTTGATGCATTTCATTCCCTGTTCTTTTGATGTGTATGTCTTCTCAAAATTAATAAAAATTGTTAAAATAAAAACCCTAATAGTTTTCATTTCATATACACTAACAGCTCAGCATTACATTAATGTGGTTGTGGAATCAGTGGTACAGCCATTTCTCCAAAGTATGCCAAAAGCTGTTTTTCTTTAGCAACGGTGGGCCGGATGTTGCTCATGCTACTGTGAGCAGCCTGTGTCTCTGCATTAGTCTCCCATCAAGCAAATCTGGGATATCATTGGTTGGCAAATGCAAAGACAGCAGCGGATCTTGATGATTTGTGTGCCCAAGAGCACATTAATCAGACAACCATTAATAACCTCACTGATAGCATGCCAGAATGTGTATTTTTGCATGTGGCGCTCATACTCAATACTGAACAAATCGATATGTTTTTAATATTTTGTTCCATTTTTGATCATTTGCATATTTAACACTTCTATCAATCCTAGGATTTCTATACTTACAGAACTTTTCTTTCTTGGTGTTGCAATTTCAATCTTATAAGGTCTCTATATACATATATTATGTTTTGTTTTTCTACATATTTATTTAACTAACAATCAGACTAAGAGGCAAAGAAACAACAGCAATCATCGCTGCAGCTACATAATTTATTCCAGTAAAAAGATCTCTTATGCAAAATAGTGTCCAAACACAAAATGTTCTCCTTTAACTTATGTTTAAATATAAATAATTGCACACATAGAATAATACTGAGTGTTAATAATTGGATATCTTTAATATGGGTGAAAAGAGTTCATTTTTGTTGTTTTATCCAAGTTATAAAGCAAACCATTTTTTCTATGCGACTCATGAGGTAACCTGAAATTCTGGGGCTTATTCATATGTGATACATTAGACAAATTATGAATAAAAATCAAGGTAACCAATAATATTTAGCTGTATGCTTTCTACTAGAACATTGAGGATACAGAAAACGAACACCAATTCATGGCTAAAAGTTTAACCCCTTAATGCCCAGCGCCACATATGTATGGCACTCTAATCTGGCGGGTGCAGGAGCTGCGCGCGCCTGCCCGATCCGCGGCAGGGGATCGGTAGTCACTGATAGCCGGACCCCTGCTGTATGCGCTGGCATCGGTGAAATCACCGATGCCGGTGCATTAGCCCTTGCACGGCCGCTGTCAGCGCTGACCACGGCACGTGCGATGTCCGTGCAGGAAGGAAGCAGCCATCGGGTCCCCGTGCTGCTGTGACGGGGACCCAATGGCAGGGAAGGCAGCCCGATTCCTTCCTTAGGTATCGTGGCTGCCTTCCGGAAGGTCCTGTGAGATCCAGCCCCCTGGATCTCGCAGACAAACAGCTGTAAGTGTATTACAGTGTGTAATACACTTACAGCCAATGCATCACAATACAGAAGTATTGTGATGCATTGTAAGGGGATCAGACCCCCAAAAGTTGAAGTCCCAGAAATAAAAAATCATTAAAAAAAACTGCTTCTTTTAAAAAAAAGCGTCTTTTTCCCAAAATAAAGTAAAAATTTTTAATTTATTTTTTAAAGTAGGGAAAAAAAGAAAAGTAGACATATTAGGTATCACCGCGTCCGTATTGACTGGCTCTATAAAAATCTCACATGACCTAACTACTCAGATGAACACAGTCAAAAACATTAAATAAAAACTGTGCTGAAAAAAACCTGTCACCTTACATCACTAAAAGTACAACACCAAGCGATCAAAAAGGCATATGCCCCCCAAAATAGTACCAGTCACCTCATCCCACAAAAAATTAACCCCTACCTAAGACAATCGCCCAAAAATTTCAAGATTTGCTTCTAAACTTCTAAGCCATCTAACGTCCCCAAAAAATGGCATTCACAAAATTATCCAAAACATGAAGTAGACATATGGGGAATGTAAAGTAGTAACTATTTTTGAAGTTATTACTATCTATTATAAAAGTAGAGAAATTGAAATTTGCTAATTTTTCCAAATTTTGGGCAAATCTTATTTTTTTAATAAATAAAAATGACATTTTTTGACTCAATTTTACCATGGTCATGAAGTACAATATGTGATGAGAAAATCTCAGAATGGCCTGCATCAGTAAAAGTATTTTAAAGTTATTACCACATAAAATTACATGTCAAATTGGCTAAAAATGGCCGGGGCAGAAAGGTGAAAAATGGCTTGGTCCTGAAAGGGTTAAAATACACTGTAGTAGTAAGATCTCTGTTGTTCTGCTACATTAGGCTAGGTCTACAGGACGAAATTTGTCGCACGACTTATGCACAACTACACTGCAACATTTGTCGCGCGACAATTTTTATAATTATAGTCTATGCCACATGCTGCGACAGTTACATAAAAGTCCATCTCAAATGGATTTTTTGCGACTGTCTCATCGCAGTCGCATGTTGCAGTGCGACACCATAAACTACCATTATAAAAATTGTCGTCGTGTAGACCAAGGCTTACAGATGCAGGACAACGAAAATAACAAACCCCACATGGTGGACACAAACAGTGCCTGATGACTATAATGGGATCTTCTGGGTTTCTGTCTTGTGACGCGGCCTTTTACTGGACACAATAATGTAGCATGTACCACTATTCTGTCCCACATTTTTTAAGGAATCTTAAATGAGGGCCCTTAACGGAGCCTGTGATGCAGATGTGAATGTGGCCTAAGGCCACATTTTTACATTGTGAAGTAGTAGGTCAGGCCACACAAAACTAACTCGGTATAGGGCAGCAGGAAAGAGTTTTATTTGTCTATAGCTCATATTTTTCTCAAAAATAAAGTAATGGTGCATTGTCATGTGACGTTAAATCGATTAGCATATTGAAGAACCAGGAAGCAGGCCTAGAAGGCACACAAAGGATTGTACCATTGCTTTTCTATGAAAGTCAAGCTATTTTCCTGCTTCTTTTCACCTGGAGCCGCCGTCTCCACATGCTTCCTGTTGGCGGAGACGTAAAAGAACTTAGCATGATTAGCAGTCTCTTATTCAGAAGATATGACTTCCTGCTACCACTTCAGAACATGTATTCAAAAGGTGGTCACTTAGCCAGGAAGGCTAATGGTTGCTAGGCAACCCGAAGTTCCAGAGCTGGCAGAATCCAAGACAAATAATGAGCTTCTGCCGAGTTATGTGATCCTAATTATTCTAGGTGTATGTCATGCATTGAAAAAAAAGACTCAAGTTTGCCTGTGACATGATTCAGATACTCATTTTTCTCGGATAATAGACAAAGGCAACAGTTGATGGCGCAGCTGTAGTGCAATTTAAAAATCGCTGTCCAACATTCGAACAGGGTTAAACAAAAAATAAAATAAAAACCTTACTGATCTGAATTCTGTCCCCTGCTGCCTGTGTCCCACCATTATCTGTGACGACAAAGGATAGTGATGTTGCATCCATAGTAATGCAATGTCAAGCGCCTCATCCACTGGCTGTTGAGAGATACGTCACTATAGACCCGATATTACTGTGGCCTAGTCTTCATATTGGTGCAGGGAGCACAAATAAGCAGAAAACAGTAAGTTTATTACATTATATCCCAGGCAGCCCTGTTAAAGGCTATGTACTCTCGCGCAAACATTTTTATTGATCCAGGTTATTATTATTTTTTCATTATTTTAAATGTACTGGGGTAATAAGAGATGTTTGCAGAAATGTACACATCCTTTAAAGGGGTTGTCTGCCTTGGCTATATTGATGACCTATTCTCAGGGTAGGTCAGCAATATCAGATCGTCGGGGCCCGACTGTGGGCACCTCCGCCGATCGAAGACAAGGCATCGCTCGTACTGTTTACTTGCTACGTTGTAGGAGGCAGCAGTGTAATTACAACCCCGTTGTCTCATTCACTTCAAGGGGTCTGCTCCTTCCTATTCAAGTAAATATGAGGGAGCCGCCCCATTGACGTGAATAGGGACGGAGGAGGTGTAATTACACAACATGGCCACTGCAATGTTGACGGCGAGCAGGTAAACAGTGAAGAGAGCAGAGGACTTGTACGAGCACTGCCTTCTCTTCATACAGCTGATCGGATATTGAGGACCTATCCTGACAATAGGTCATCAATATACGATAAGTGCAGAACCCTTTAATAATCATATGTAGACTTCAGAAAAGTTGTTTCAGATATGATGAAATATGTTTATTGATGGGTTGTGTCTTTCGCATCAGTTTGCGTCTTCTGCATTGTGCCTCATACAGTATGTGCATAGATTGATTCAACCCCAAATCATGGGGAATTACAGTACATTGTAACCCCATCTTTTTAAGAGTTTAATGTGCAATCTCCTTGCAGATAGGCTTTTCACTTCCAGAAAACCTTATTTTAAAATATGTGGACAAGCATTGTTAAAAGCCAGGCACACACAGACAGAAAAGAACACAAACCTCCCCAAGCAAAAAGCTCACAGACACCGCATGCTCCCATTATCACTGCCTCAATATCCTAAATATGAACCTAATAGAGTAAGTGAGTGACATCAGATCTGGTATGTAGATTGCATTTACAGCTCTGCAGGGGACAGTATCAGGGACAGGATATCGTTAACATTAAGGGCATAAGTGAATGGGCCTCAGACCTGCAAGGATGGTTTCTTTGGTGTGAAGCAGGGAGGTGAGAAGGGGGAGGTTGGATGAGAAAACTAGCGAGATAGCGGCGTCTGTTTCAAGGAGATAAGTACAGATCTCAGACGAGACACATCTTTAGACTGCTTGCTGCTCTTGGGGTTGAAATCACAAAGGCGGGCGACACGTTCCCATTCGGTCCCGGTTTCTTCATCCTTGATTTCTGACACCAGTGCTTCATCCGACGCCCTTTAGGAAGAAAACAGCAAATATGTTAGCTATGTCATTTAGGTACAATGTAGCTTACCATACATTTATGTGTATATGACAGACGGGTCATCTATTGGCTGTATCTTAACCTCTGTGTGCCTGATTTCGTAGGTGGAATACTCTATTGGATGACATATTACGGGTTTGTTCTACCCTGGGATCACATCACTGTAATATCCTGCAGCGGGGAATCAGTGTGAACGTAGCTCACTTTAAAAGGAGTTATCTGCTGTAGAAAACCCATTTTAGAACACCCTGGTGGCATCTTCACATGGATGGCACTGTGTATTTCATGCTGGAAACGGTATGCCATGCATTTAAATGGGATTTTTCCAACCCCATTCATATGCATAGGAGTATTCTGCGTGGATTTCTGGCAGTGTGCAAAAAAATATGCTATAAAAGACACAAGATTGAAGCAAGCAAGGCTGCTGGGAATTATTTGGTTTGGACTTTGTGGTGGGGTTCAAACCCCCCCTTCCCGTGCAGCTAAGACAGGATCGGGAGCTGTAGATTTTGATTTCCACCCTTTGTCAGGGTGGAAAACACAAGGATTGCCCTTCAGTGGGGCTAAATCTCATGTGGGTCTGTAGCAGTGCATATTGCAAATCCGGGGCACATTCACAGCAAAAATCCAAGGATCTTGTATTTCTACCATGGAAAATACACATTAAAATGTAGTCTGTCATGTAAACATAGTCTTAAGGAATTCTGATTTACTACAGGGTAGCCCAATTCAGAAACTCCATCGATCAAAGAAAATGTTTTTATTTTCTGATTGTCGACTTGCTATTCTACTTTCTGAACATGATTATGGGGGCAGCCATCTTGCCTGAGCTTTTCTTAACAGCAATTAGAGATATGCTTTACAGCAGCCATCATTAGCAATAGACACAATGATTAGGACTTATGAGATTTTTCTAGGAATGTGCAGAGGTCAGGAGGGAGTATATAAGATGTGATATCACCTATTGTGAAAGGTGGATCCTGTGTTATCTATATAGAGGTGTTACCGTACTTCAAACAGCTGTTCAGCGAGGGTGCCACTGCCAGACTCCTGCCGATCAGATATTGCTAACCTATTCTGAGTATAGGTCATCAATATAGACTGCCCGCACAACCCCTTTAATAATAATGCTAAACATTTATTTAAAATATGTTTGACATAACCAGTTCTTATTTTCTGATGACACGTTCCTTTAAAGGGGTTGTCCGGGTTCAAAGCTCCCGTTCACTCATTTACCATATCAGAGTGGAGCATCAGCACAATTCTAGCTCCGATGCTCCCCCTTGGCCTGTGCTGCATAGCGCAGGACAAGGGCTGTTCGTTTACTTCCGGTGACATACCCGGCTTTCTCTTAGTATGCTTGGCGGAGGCTTCCGCCTAGCAGTGATCCCGGTGACATCACCGGCACTAATGGGTGGTCCATAGCGCTGCTCTAGCCTGTAAAACAGACCTCTATGGGCTCATTGCTTGACGTCTCCACCTAGCATACCTATGAGAAGCCTGGTATGTCACTGGTAGTAATCAAACAGCAGGGCAAGGGGGAGCATTGAAGCAAGAAATGCTCCAATGCTCCACTCGGACATGGTGAATGAGTGAACGGGAGCTTATATCCGGGTTCAGATCTAAACCTAGACAAACCCTTTAAAGCAGGCATGCTCAACCTGCGGCCCTCCAGCTGTTGTAAAACTAGAACTCCCAGCATGCCAGAACAGTCTACAACAGGGCATTGTGGGAGTTGTAGTTTTGCAACATCTGAAGGGCCGCAGGTTGAGCATGCCTGCTTTAAAGTAAAGCAGGGAGCATCTACTAACAACCCATTGATATCATTTTGCTGTGAGGAATTAAATACTTGCTGCTGGGTTCCCTCATATATTACAGCTGATGACGGACATAACAGGACCCACTCTAAGAGCCAGACTAGAGACTGCTCCCTCTCCTTGGGATGTGTTACTTGCTTAACACTTCCGTGTTTTTTTTTTATATCCTGTTTCACAAATGATGATATTTGAGGCTCATAAATTGCTTCATCCCAATACGGCACTGCCTATACGTTATGTGTACAGTAAGTATACAGTGGCATAGTGTAATTCTATATTATACAAATTCATTTTATTGTGCTACTCTTTTATAAGGTTATATTCTCCGATGAGGATTTGTACAAAGAGACAGAGAATAAGACAAGCTCAACATACACGTAACCAATGACATCAGCATTAGGCTGCTGGTAAAATGCTTTGTCCGCAATCCTGGGTTAGTAGCATAAAAAGAGATAGAAAGAGAAGAGAAGAAAGTTAATATATAAGAAGGGCTAAACCGGTAAGTGGTCATAAGTGGAAAAAAAAATAATACAAATACATGATGATTGGTGATGGCCCCTTTCTCAGGACCCTCACTGCTGTCCTACTTCAAGCAGCTTGTGGATGCTGGCTGGCTCTTCCTGCATGCTAGTAAAGCCAGCATTTAAAATGAAATAAACCCTCATGCATCATTTTGGCGAGGATCCCAGAAAACACTATTTTACCAATCACCATGTTTTTCCAAAGAAAAAGATGCAGAAAGTATTGTACAGAAGCAGAATGCAAATAGACTTACTCAGAGACATCTGTTACTCCTCCCTATTAAAGCTGCAGAGCATGCACTTCCAGTTTATAGCACAGTATAAAATGTTATATGCTGTGGTGTATAAGGCTACTTTCACACTTGCGGTAGTGAGGATCCGACCTTCCGCTATTTCGCTGTGCCGCCGCTCCTTCCCCATTGACTATAATGGGGACGGGCGGCAGTTCGCGGTGAGAGGCCGTCGGACATGCAGGACTTTTAGTCCAGCGGCCTTTCGCCGTGCTTCGCCGGAGCTCCGCCCCTGTCCCTATTATAGTCAATAGGGACAGAGCGGCGGTCCGGCGGCTAGGCAAAAAAGGGTGAACAGCCTGTCGGATCCGTCCTGCCGCAAGTGTGAAAGTACCCTTACAAATACTTGCTTTGAATGCAAATACCAATATAAGGAAAAGACTAAATCGGAATTCTAAGGCCTCATGCACAAGGCCATTTCCTGTATGGCGGCCCGCAATATGCGGGCACCAGCCATGTGCACCGCATCACTTGAATGAGTCTGCAATCCGGAGGTGTGGTTCAGAACAGAGGCACGGAAGCACTACGGAGTGCTTCCATTGGGTTTCTCTCTGTGCCTACACACTGCAAAAAAATAGAACTTTTTATTTTATTGCAGTGCGGATGGATCACTGACCCATTCAAGTTGAATGGGCCTGGATCCATCGCGGCGGCCACATGGATAGTGCCCTTGCACTAGGGACCGCAAATTGCGGTCCTAAATGCACGGAACGGCTATGTGCATGAGGCCTTATACAGGAATAGATTTTAATAGCAATATTCATTGATAACTAAGGCTAGGTTCACAACTGCGGTGGGGCTTCTGGCAGGAGGCTCTGTTGCAGTGTACAGCAAAAAAAAAAAAAAAAAAAAAAAAAAAAAAAAAAAAAAGTTAAATGCCGCTGTTCATGCCGATGGATCCCATTATAGTGAATGGGATAAGTTTGGTGCCAGCGGTGTCTGGCATGTGCTGGATCTGGTGGTTCCAATATTCTAAGCCTTTGCTGGGGCACACATGCACAGAATAAATCATACAAATCATGAGCTATTAAAATATATCATCACACTTTTATTTAACTTTACTTTATAGCGCCACCTGCAGTTTGTTTTTTTCTTATTTCTTTGACCTGCTCACTGAGATGGCTGCACGCATGGGCGTAGCTATAGGGGGTGCAGAGGTAACAGTCGCTACCGGGCCCAGGAGCCTGAGGGGGCCCAAAGACCCTTGTGCCACATAAGAAGACACACAATGCACTGAGGGAAGGGGGGCCCAAGCTGAACTCTTGCACCAGGGCCCACGAGCCATTAGCTACACCCCTGGCTGCACGTGCTCAGTTTCATCCTTCTGCTGCCTCCTGAGCTGTGATAGGGAGAGCGGAGACACGCCTCCTTAGCCGCAACAGAAAAGACACGCCTCCTGAGCTGTGATAGGGAGAGCGGAGACACGCCCCTGAGCTGCACAGAAAAGACACTCCCTTTGATCTTTCATCTTGATATAAGAGCAATTAATGTAGAGATCTGTGGATCCATGTCAGGTACAGGGCTGGTTCTAGCTTTGTTAGAAAGAGGTTGTCATGTACTATATGATGTCTGATTTTCATGTTTTACATTAGTCATGGGATAACCTCTTTAACCCCTTCAAGACACAGCCTTATTTCACCTTAAGGACCAGGTCATTTTTTGCAAATCTGACCAGTGTCACTTTAAGTGCTGATAACGTTAAAACACTTTGACTTATCCAGGCCGTTCTGAGATTGTTTTTTCGTCACATATTGTACTTCATGACACTGGAAAAATTAAGTCCCAAAATTAATTTTTTTTGCATAAAAAAATACCAAATTTACCCCAAATTTGGAAAAATTTGCAAATTTCAAAGTTTCAGTTTCTCTACTTCTGTAATACATAGTAATACCCCCAAAAATTGTGATGACTTTACATTCCCCATATGTGTACTTCATGTTTGAATTATTTTGGGAATGATATTTTATTTTTTGGGGATGTTACAAGGCTTAGAAGTTTAGAAGCAAATCTTGAAATTTTTCAGAAATCCAATTTTTAGGGACCAGTTCAGCTCTGAAGTCACTTTGCGAGGCTTACATAATAGAAACCACCCAAAAATGACCCTATTCTATAAACTACACCCCTCAAGGTATTCAAAACTGATTTTACAAACTTTGTTAACCCTTTAGGTGTTGCACAGGAGTTATTGGCAAATGGGGATGAAATTTGAGAATTTCATTTTTTTGCCTAATTTTCCATTTTAACCAATTTTTTACACTAACAAAGCAAGGGTTAACATCCAAACAAGACTGTATCTTTATTGCCCTGACTCTGCCGTTTACAGAAACACCCCATATGTGGCCGTAAACTACTGTACGGGCACACAGCGGGGCGTAGAGTGAAAGGTGCGCCGTATGGTTTTTGGAAGGCAGGTTTTGCTGGACTGGTTTATTTACACCATGTGCCATTTGAAGCCCCCTGATGCAACCCTAGAATAGAAACTCCATAAAAGTGACCCCATCTAAGAAACTACACCCCTCAAGGTATTCAAAACTGATTTTACAAACTTCGTTAACCCTTTAGGTGTTGCACAAGAGTTATTGGCAAATGGGGATGAAATTTGAGAATTTGATTTTTTTGCCTAATTTTCAATTTTAACCCATTTTTTCCACTAACAAAGCAAGGGTTAACATCCAAACAAGACTGTATCTTTATTGCCCTGACTCTGCCGTTTACAGAAACACCCCATATGTGGCCGTAAACTACTGTACGGGCACACAGCGGGGCGTAGAGTGAAAGGTGCGCCGTATGGTTTTTGGAAGCCAGATTTTGCTGGACAGTTTTTTTGACACCATGTCCCATTTGAAGCCCCCTGATGCACCCCTAGAGCAGAAACTCCCTAAAAGTGACCCCATCTAAGAAACTACACCCCTCAAGGTATTCAAAACTGATTTTACAAACTTTGTTAACCCTTTAGGTGTTGCACAAGAGTTATTGGCAAATGGGGATGAAATTTGAGAATTTCATTTTTTTGCCTAATTTTCAATTTTAACCCATTTTTTCCACTAACAAAGCAAGGGTTAACAGCCAAACAAGACTGTATCTTTATTGCCCTGACTCTGCTGTTTACAGAAACGCCCCATATGTGGCCGTAAACTACTGTACGGGCACACAGCGGGGCGTAGAGTGAAAGGTGCGCCGTGTGGTTTTTGGAAGCCAGATTTTGCTGGACAGTTTTTTTGACACCATGTCCCATTTGAAGCCCCCTGATGTAGAAACTCCAAAAAAGTGACCCCATTTTAGAAACTACGGGATAGGGTGGCAGTTTTGTTGGTACTAGTTTAGGGTAGATATGATTTTTGTTTGCTCTATATTACACTTTTTGTGCGGCAAGGTAACAAGAAATAGCTTTTTTGGCATCGTTTTTTTTATTGTTATTTACAACATTCATCTGACAGGTTAGATCATGTGGTAATTTTATAGAGCAGGTTGTCACGGACGCGGCGATACCTAATATGTATACATTTTTTTTATTTATGTAATTTTTATACAATGATTTCATTTTTAAAACAATTTTTTTTTTTCGTTTCTCCATAGTCTAAGAGCCATAGTTTTTACAGTTTTGGGGCGATTATCTTAAGAAGGGTCTCATTTTTTGCGAGATGAGATGACGGTTTGATTGGCACTATGTTGGGGTGCATATGACTTTTTGATCGCTTGCTATTACACTTTTTGTGACGTAAGATGACAAAAAATTGCTTTTTCTACACCGTTTTTATTTTTATTTTTTTACGGTGGTCACCTGAGGGGTTAGGTCATGTGATATTTTTATAGAGCCGGTCGATACGGACGCGGCGATACCTAATATGTATACTTTTTTTATTTATATAAGTTTTACACAATGATTTCATTTTTGAAACAAAAAAAATGATGTTTTAGTGTTTCCATAGTCTAAGAGCCATAGTTTTTTCAGTTTTTGGGCGATTATCTTAAGTAGGGTCTCATTTTTTGCGGGATGAGATGACGGTTTGATTGTTACAATTTTGGAGTACATGCGACTTTTTTGATCACTTTTATTATCTTTTTTGGGGAAGTAAGGTGGGCAAAATTTCAATTTCATCATAGTTTTTAATTTTTTATTTTTATGGCGTTCACCGTTCGGGAAAAGTAACATGACTGTTTTATAGATCAGGTCGTTACGGACGCGGCGATACCAAACATGTGTAGGGAATTTTATTTTTCTCATGTTTAATCAGTGATAAATGTGTTTTTTGATTTTTACTTTTTTTTTACTTTTTTCACTTTTTTTTTTGACCCAGACCCACTTGGTTCTTGAAGATCCAGTGGGTCTGATGTCTGTATAATACAGTACAGTACAATATATATTGCACTGTACTATATTTTACTTACACTGAACAGATCTATGCTTTCAGCATAGATCTGTTCAGCACCATGGACAGCAGGACGCCTGAGAGGCGTCCTGTTGCCATGGGAACCTTCCCCGTCTGCTCAGTTATGTTCAGAACTGCGCAGACGGGGAAGGGTAAGGACGGGGCTCTGGGGGGGCTGTCTGGAAGCTCTCTCCCTCTCCATCGGGGGACTGCAAAGGTACAGCAGCCCTCCGATGGGAGAGGGAGGGAGCTCCCTGAGCTGTTAACCTTTTCCATACCGCGGTCCGTACGGACCGCGGTATGGAAAGGGTTAAACGGCTGACATCGCATCACCGATGTCAGCCGTTTATACCAGGGTGCCAGCAATGTGCTGGCACCCTGGTATAACCCACTAGACACCAACGATGATTATAATGGGAGGCGGGCGGGGGATCGCGATCCCGCCTGCCGCACCGCCCGCCTCCCGCAACTGCCACACCGCCCCGCACCGGCCCCGCACCGCCCACAAACCGCCCCCTGCACCCCGCCACATAAATGGAATTCAGGGGTGCAGGGGGGGTAAAAAAAATCGATTTGGGGCCATTTTTTAGGTTTCTGATCCTTGCGGTCAGGGACCGCAGGGATCAGAAACGACATAAAGCGATCGCCGATAGGGGGGGGGGGGGGTGCCGAAACTACCCGATCGCCGATACGGGGGTCACAGGACCCCCATCGGCATTGAGCCTGAGTGCCTGGCTGTGTGTAACAGCCGGCACTCAGCGCTGTCACCATGTCTGCAGACATGGTGACAGTTTTATGCCATGACGAGTATACTAGTCATGGAGCGCTAAGTAGCAGTGCTCCATGACTAGTATACATGTGATAGGTACATCAGATTGTCACTCTCTCCTTCTCTGATCGCTTCCCTGACAGGAATGGGGACGATCAGAGAAGGAGAGGCACACAGTCCCTCCCTAACCCCCCTTACCTGCCCCGATGCGCTGCGATTGGTCCCTCTGCAGTATTGGACCAATCACAGCGATCGTGGGCGGGTCAGGGGGCCAATACATCTCCTTCCGGCTTCTAGGGTTGCCTAGCAACCCCGGCTTCACTGAATCTTCAGCGCTCAGGTCCCTGCGCTGACAGTGAAGCCGATCACGTACATGCACGTGGGGATGCGGTGAGGCACCACATTCCCCCACGTACATGTACGTGATGTTGCGTGAAGGGGTTAAGGAAGCTTTTGGCAATATAATACTGGTGGGGTGCTGTAATACTACAATGTCTGTCCTTACCATAGTTTAATAATTAACCCAGACTAAGGGCTACTATGTACATTTTTCAAGGAAGCAGACAACTAAAATCAATCAACATTATGCCTGAAAACCTATTCCATACATCTAAAATGAGGTGGCTTCTGCAGCACATGCATGAATTTATGCAAACCCCATTCAGATGAATGTGAAAGTCACGCAAATTTCTGCAACAAATCTACTGCTTTTGTACATTCTTAGGGGTTATTAACACATCAGTGAATCACGCAATGTATTCTCCACGGACTGCACACGTATCCATTGATTTCAATGTGCTCATTCAAACCGACTGTGTGTCAGTGGAAAAACAATAGACTACATTGGTCTGTGATGGACACATAACACACCCATTAAAGTCTATGGGTTCATTTAAACAACTTATAGAACATGGTGGTTTTCACTGATCATTGGTAGGCGATATGTGGAATTTGGATGACATGTGGAGGGCAAAAAACAGATACATGGAACAACAACGGACCCTTAACAGACATAGTCATGGATGAATCAGTGGCTGCCTTATGAATAAGGTCTTAACACTGGGGAAGGGACTTATTTATGTGCTTGTGCAGCATTTAATAAAAAGGCATACATATATGAAAATAAGTACTGGACTATTTGTAAGATTCTCAACAGAAGACACTTCACTATTAAAGCTTTCTCCATCATAGTATTCACCAGTAGTCTGCCCTGGGTGACGGCTCTCAGCGCTCTAAGGGGGGTGCCAGAACAGAAGCAATGAGCGCTTCCATCAATACAGATGGAAGCGCTCTTTGCTTTTCTCTTTATAAGATGCACTGCATGGGAATACTAGTGAGCATTACAACTGTGAAGGGGGCAAAGAGAGGGCATTACAACTGTGAAGGGGGCACAGATAGGGCATAACTACTGTGAGTGGGCACACATCTGTACAAAACTACTGTGAAGGTTGTACAATGAGGGCAATACTACTGTGAGGGGGTAGTATTTGGGGGGGGGGGGGGGAGGAATAAAGGACCCGCCCCGGGTGCCAAACACCCTAGGCACGCCACTGGTATCCACACAATACACGTTCCCAATAGCAGCCTTGGAGAAAACAATCCACGACTTGCCCAATAAATATGTCTTACCCTAGACCACAGATTATTAGTAGAAATGCTCACTGCTGGCCTCGGAGGCCAGTAAACTGTATCTACAGTTTTCCTTATGATCTTGGCTACATGCACCTTATTTGGCCTGTGTGTAATGGACAAATATCAATATGCGTACAGGCAGACTAAAAAAATAAAAATACAAAAAGTCTGAAAGAATGAATGCAAATGATGAATCTAGTGAAATCTATAACTGTAACGGCCATTCTACTTTTTATTTTATTAAGTCAATTTCTTAATCTTATCACTATACTATTTCAATGCTTTCAATGAAAACCATATATGCTCCCCCTAATAGGGGCAGAGGGGTACCATAATCTTTACATATAGCTATTCTCGATGTGCAGGAAAAGCTGTGGATTCAAAACAATGTATTTTCTGTCCCTTTCATGGAAATTTAATTTAGTTTTCCTTGTATTAATATTTTATTCATGTTCTCTGCAGCAGACATATGAACAGCCCTATTGATTATTTAAAAATAGGAGTTTTTCCATTATTTTTTTTGTAGCATTCTCCTAGGTTATGACCTCCTCTGAAATGAATGGAAACCCTGACGAGAAGTTTCCTCTCCTGATCTGCTTTCCCATCTATGTATATATAGGAATGCCTTCTTCTTGTGTAGTAATCAAAGTAGTTACAGAAACCACAAGACTAAATCTGTCAATACTTGACTGCTGATAGGTGACTGAAGACAGCTTTCCATGTTAAAAAGGCACTCTGTGAGCACATGCAAGTTTTAATTTTTCAATGGAAATCTGGATGAACTAATACGTTACACAGTAATAGTGTATAGCTGATAAGGTATGTCACCGACCTGTTTGTAACCTTATTCTTTTCTATTTGCTCACTCTGCCGTTGGTACCACTCTTCTAGGTCCTTCTTGGCCTTCTCTCTCCATTCCTGTTCGGTCACCTTAGCAGCTGCATCTGAAAAGAAACATTCACAAAAGAAGTGAATAGTGTCTCAAAGATACACATGTCTGGGTTGAATAGTGTTAAAGTGTACCTCTATTTAAAAAAAAAAAAAAAAAAAAGTAAAAAAATTTGAGATCTCAGAGGCATGTAAGGCCTCTTTCACACTTGCGTTGTCCGGATCCGGCGTGTACTCCACTTGCCGGAATTACACGCCGGATCCGGAAAAACGCAAATGAACTGAAAGCATTTGAAGACAGATCTGTCTTCAAAATGCTTTAAGTGTTACTATGGCAGCCAAGTCCTGGTTGCCATAGTAGGAGCGGTATACTTACAGTCCGCGCGGCTCCCAGGGCGCTCCAGAATGACGTCAGAGCGCCCCATGCGCATGGATGATGTGCCATGTGATCACGTCATCCATGTGCGTGGGGCGCCCTGACGTCACTCTGGAGCGCCCCGGGAGCCGCACGGACGGTAAGTATGCTGCTCCCCCGCTCCCCGCTACACTTTACCATGGCTGCCAGGACTTTAGCGTCCCGGCAGCCACGGTAACCGCTCTAAAAAAAGCTAAACGTCGGATCCGGCAATGCACCGAAACGACGTTTAGCTTAAGGCCGGATCCGGATCAATGCCTTTCAATGGGCATTAATTCCGGATCCGGCCTTGCGGCAAGTCTTCAGGATTTTTGGCCGGAACTGAAGACATCCTGATGCATCCTGAACAGATTTCTCTCCATTCAGAATGCATTAGGATAAAACTGATCATGATTCTTCTGGCATAGAGCCCCGACGACGGAACTCTATGCCGGAAGAAAAGAACGCAAGTGTGAAAGAGCCCTTAGAGGTTTTGATCGCTGGGCGTCAGAGTGCAGAGACCCCCAAGAGTCGCTAGAACGAGAAAGGAGCACTCACATAGAGTGTTCTCTCTCCTCACTGCTGAAGACGGGCTCACAGATCTTCACGATAGATCATCAATATCAGATCGCTGGGGGTCTGACACAAAGCACCCCCACCAATCAGCTTTTTTTTTGTTGTCGCGGTGCCAGAAACGAACAATGTACGGCGTGAAAGTAGTTTCCGATGCCAGCACACAGAAGATCAGCTCAGTAATCCGGCTACGGCCACTGCACAGTGTATGGTGCGGTCTGCCTCAAGCTCCATATACTGTATAGTTTCTAGCATCTCGATGTGTGGGTGCTGTGTGTTGGATCTGATATTTATGGGCTATCCTGACGATAGGTCCTCAATATCTGTCGCCCCAGGGAAGTGCCTTAATAATGAAGCTCAAGCTTCGTTTTATGAAACATAAATTTCTTAATTTGCTGTAAACTACAGACCTAACTCAGAGATCAGTTCAAAAACATACCCAATTCCTCCAGGCGCACCTTCTGTTCCTCTCTCCATTTACGAAGGCTTTCAGGTTCCTGGGTTAGTCTATCAGCCTGTGCTATAGCTGCATATCCATCACTGAATCCATTGGACTCCTGTAAGAAGTTAGTTGGATTAAATGGATGATAGTGGCTGTCCCAGAGTGGGAAGAAAGTGGGAACACATGATACAGAAAAATCTTCCATATTCATACAGTATATACTGTACCTTTACAGTGAAAAACCATTGTCTTGCAAAAATTGCAAACTCTTGAGCCTTTTTCATAGCTGGGGCAGAAATATTGATGTAACCGGAGAGAACAGTCCCACATATTACACACACATGTATTACAGGGAAGCATTATGACATTCAACCATCAACAATGCACTGCTATGACCGCGACCAGCCAAAAGGGATTCCAGTGCAAAAAGAGGCAGCGTGAAATACAACTAACCAGGAAACCCAATGGACATTTTATCTAGATTAAAAGCACGGTAAAAAGTGTCCTTTTTTTCCTCTCTGTAGCATACATCAACGGCAGCAAAGATATGAGCCACTTGAAGACAGCTAGATTTTTTCACTTTTGCTGCTCTATATTTCAGTAGCCATTATTTTTTTTTTTCACATTGACCAAACTGGCAAATTAATTCTTCATATTATTACGGTTGTGCGGATACCTAACAAGTGTAGACTTTTTGTTTCTATCTAATGTATGGGCAATAAAATATAATTTGCCATCTGTGTTCTGTCCATTTTTAAATGATCTGTTGCATGGAAAAATGTAAAGAAAAAAAAAAAAAAACTTTTTGGACGGTCAAATAGGGACAGGTTTGGTTTATTGTGTGAAAGATCAATTTTTCCTGCGTATTTATATACTTCAACAGTTTTCCTTTACACAATAGCGCAAAAATTATCGGCAACTCTTTACCTCAGATCAAAAAGAGGGACATTTAAAGAGCAAAGAGGGGCTTGGATCAAAAGTAGGGACTGTCCCTGAAAGAGGGACACTTGGGAGGTCTGGAGATGCAAAGAACACAGACACATGTCTGGATCTTGGCTCTGAGGATACAAAACAGATGCAGCACACTACAAGTATTTACATTCACAAAACTGACACAGGCGCATGAATAAGCCTTTAGCCTTAGAGCAGGAGAGAACAGAGGGTACATATCCCTCTCTCCTGCCTCAAAGTCAAAAGAAATTGGGGGGCATAAGACTGGCATTTAAAGAGGACCTTTCACCTCTCCTGACATGCCTGTTTTAAAAGCTTCATGCATTCCCCATGTAATAACAATTCTGGAGCATCTATTCTTATGACTACGGTATGCCATTTCTTTATTATTTCTACTTGAAATTTTGAATGAATTGCTAGCAGTCTGCAGTAAGGGTCAGATGGGAGGTAACCAGTTGGGGGGGTGTCCCTGCACAGACTCACTCTATCCAATCAGTGCTACCATTTTCAGACTGTGCAGGTGCACACCCCCAACTGGTTACCCCCCCTCTGTACCCTTACTGCAGACTGCTAGTAATTCATCCATAACTTCTAGTAGAAATAATAGGAATGGCACAACATAGAGCCATAAGAATAGATGCTCCAGAATTATTATTGCATGGGGAATGTAAGCATGAAGCTATTAAAACACTCATGTCAGGAGTGGTGAAAGGTCCTCTTTAAAGGGACACTGACAGGGCCAATAAGCATATTGAGGTATATATCTGGCAGTACAGGTCTTATAATGGGTATTACAATCATCTAAGTATCCCCCCTGTCCACATTATACATACAGTAAACTTAAGTTTTATAACCTGCTCCAACGGTCTTCAATCTGCCCAAGGGGCGGCGTTTCACCTCTCTTGCGCCCAGCCAGCCTCCCCAACTGCCGCTTTGAAGCGCCGCCCAGCTCATGAATATTCAGTTTGCTGGGCAGCTTCTGCGGTCCCCGCTCTGAAGCGCTGCGCTGAACAGTGCCCTGCGCATGCGCCGGATCTTGTTAAGTCGGGGACAGTAAGCGCCGCCCAGCGAAGTGAATATTGATGAGCTGGGCGGCGCTTACTGTATCGGACTTCACAAGATCCGGCGCATGCGCCGGGCACTGTTGAGCGCAGCGCTTCAGAGCGGGGACCGCAGAAGCCGCCCAGCAAACTGAATATTCATGAACTGGGCGGCGCTTCAAAGCAGCAGTTGGGGGAGGCTGGCTGGGTGCAAGAGAGGTGAAACGCCGCCCCTTGGGCAGATTGAAGACCGTTGGAGCAGGTTATAAAACTTAAAGGGAACCTGTCACCGGGATTTTGTGTACAGAGCTGAGGACATGGGTTGCTAGATGGCAGCTAGCACATCCACAATACCCAGTCCCCATAGCTCTGTGTGCTTTTATTGTGTAAAAAAAACGATTTTATACATATGCAAATTAACCTGAAATGAGTCCTGTACATGAGATGAGTCAGGGACAGGACTCATCTCAGGTTAATTTGCATATGTATTAAATCGTTTTTTTTACACAATAAAAGCACACAGAGCTATAGGGACTGGGTATTGCGGATCTGCTAGCGGCGATCTAGGAACCCATGTCCTCAGCTCTATACACAAAATACCGGTGACAGGTTCCCTTTAAGTTTACTGTATGTATAATGTGGACAGGGGGGGATTGTAATACCCATTATAAGACCTGTACTGCCATATATATACCTCAATATGCTTATTGGCCCTGTCAGTGTCCCTTTAAACTTTTTGAAAAAGTGCGAAGGGTGGTATAAAAGAATTTATGACTTTTGTATGCCATAAAACTGGCCTACAAGAATGATACTCCCCCCATTGTCAAACGAAAGTTGTTAACAGCTTAAAGGGTCCTTTTACATGAAACCATCAAACTGGGACAATAATTGGCCATACAAATAGGCCTTTAGTCAAAACAGATAAAGCACCATTATGAAAGTTATTCTTACCTGGCCTATGTCCCCATTAACCGGAGTGGTCACTAGGTCATCAAATCCCACTGCAAAGCATAACAAACAGAGTCATGATCAGAATAATATAGTATAATAAAAGGACACAAAAAAAGCATTGATAATACTGCGTGTTACCTAATTTCTTACACTTGGGGTGCACATATTTGTGCTCTGGGTTTCATTTATATTTTTATTTTTTTGCAAAATCTGGAGTATACCCATACAAACCATAAATGTGGCCATGAAAATATCCACACATCGGACTCCAAAAAAATATGATACACATACCACACTGTTGTCTAGTAGTAATCTTATATGGGGCTTCTAATGAAGTCTGAAAGGGGTATTCCCATGTTTGACATTTATGAGGTCCACATCTATTCAAAAACATGTCGCCATCTTGTGGCCACTGTGAATGTAGAGGTGGGTATGCATGTGCGCTCTCGTCAGTTACTGATATGGAAGTTCTGAAAGGAGCCAAGCACACAGCTTACTTTCATATCTTATGAATATCCCATAAGGGTATACCCCTATAGACCATACCTCTATTAATACAGAATCTAGAAAATTAGAATCTGCAATCCCCCCCCTCTGTAAGTATAATATGCTCATTTGACATTGTGGAGTAGTAATGTAAGGATCAGGGGTAATTGCCAACCAACATCTTTTGGCCAGCAATTATCTTAACTGAATAGGCGCCTACAATCCAAATGATCTAATATTTCATAGACATGTGAGAAGATCATAGTGGTGTAGTCTGATCTTAGATCACCAGCGATTTTGAAAATTAAATGATTCAATAAGTATTTTATCCATGACAGTGGTTTAGGGCTGGCCATACATATTAGATAGCGGTCTGCAAAATGCTAGTTGGGCCAACACTTATTTATACTAAACCCTCTGTCATGGGTGGGCTGGGAACTTAAAGTGTCCCTGGAAAAAAATACCCAAAGCGGCCCCATATTGACAGAAGGCAGGGCGACACAAGTAGGCAGGGACAACAGAAGTAAGCGGGGCCTGCAATACTGTAGTGCAGCACAAAATACCGCACCAGCAGAACCAAATACCATAGTGCAGCACAAAATACTGCCATCTGCCTCACAAGAACAGCGATACAATTGAGTTCAGGAGGGCACCTGCGGCCAAGTGCACAAGTACCCGATTATCCTAGCATGAATTCCTGTTGAACGCCTCAGATCATTATGTACCCGTCCGCCGTCAGCGAGGAGAGCCTGAATGGCCCACTGGGAAATTTCCCTGTATGGTCTATGGCCAGTTTGGAGGGGACTTAGTGATTTGCCTGGTGACATGAACCTCCATCACCAGCCATTTTATGGAGAGGAATCCTCACAAAAGGCTTGGCCATCAAGTTAGAATACCTTAGGTAATATAGAAAATGGTGCAGAATATCAACAGAGACTATATTAGTAAGTGGCATATAGTCATCGTACAAACACATTGGTCAGGAGTAGCCAGAAAGTTGCCAACCCCTTTCAAACTACTGCAAAGAAAGAGTAGAACCCATGGCAAGGTTCCTGCTCTTATATTCCAAAAGCTATCTGAATTAGAAAAGGGGGAATCCCACTGGTTGAAAAGGGCACTACTCCGTATTAGGGCTCCAACGAGTACTCGATTAAATCGAGTAATTCAACACCCAAAAAATCCACGATGCAAATTTTTTGCATCGAGGATTAGTTTGGGTCACGTGGCCACTGAGCAGGAGTGAAGCGACTGCAGGAGCCGGCACTCTCCATACCAGTATGACAATCCCTCAGCCAATCCCAATGCTTCTCTCATATACACCTCATGTGAGAGCAGCAATAACAGGCCCGCTGATTGGTTAGTGGTAAGACAAATGCTGATTGGCTATAAACTGATTGGAGGCGGGACTTAGCACAGCCAGGAAGTGTAGTGGTTTCAGGATTAGTGGAGCTTGCTGTACATTACTGGGGCTGGTGACTACCTGCAGTGCATCACCCTGTGTGCTGTGTGGGCCCTAGCTGCTGTCATGGGGTTGTCACGGTTACTGCCTGAGGTAGCTGATGCTTTGTGTTTGCATCATACAATAAACTAATGTTAAAGAAGCAACCTGTGGCCTTAAGTGCACTACAAAGCCCAGCAAGCCCTCAGCTAGTTATGCCATGCAGACACTGAATAGATATTGTATTGGTAGGTGGGGAGGGGGATTGTTGCCCCTTGCAGTATAATGTCACCATTTGGCCCACCCCACGCAGTATAATGTCTCCTTGGCCTCAGCCACCCCATGCAGTATAATCCTCCCCATATAGTATAATGTCAGCTTGTCCCCAGCCGCCTCATACAGTATAATGTCACCTTGTGGCCCCATGCAGTACAATGTCATCTTGATGGCACTGGGATGGGGGGAGAGCTAAAGGTACGGGGGGGGGGGGACAGATGCACTTGGGCTGATCGCATAGTGGGGAACGAAGGGTGTTGGGGACTGATGGCAGGGGGTCTGATGTGTTTTTATAAAGGAAAACCGTCTATTAATTCATTTTTTCTTATTAGATTACTACATGGAGTTATGTATTATTATATATTACAGCACACATGTCCCCAGGTAGCTAGGCTATAAGAATAAACCAAGTCATGCAATTTACAATATACACATCTCTTGAGTAAATGACCATACATCCCATTTCCTTAATAAAGCCTATACACTTACAGGGTCTCTCTATACGTAATCAGTCACAAAACAACTAACCACAAGCTTCCCAGGGCCACACATGCAAGGCTCACCCCTCAGATTCCTTACTATATTAGTGTAGATACTCAATGAACCAAGCAGCTGACTATCTGAATTGCCTCATGAATGGCCACGTTTTCTCTGACAATACTATTATAGAATAGCAGTTGTCAGCATTGTGAGGATTCAAGGGGAAACCAGGACACACAGCTTCTATAGTTTTGTGAGAATACAATTCCTAACACTACAGCAAGTATCACCGTACAAAGGATTGCTGGGAAATGGAGATCGAAGCAACAAAACGGATTTTAAAATGATACAAGCATGTTTTTATCTTTTCTGACACCACAACCCCAAAGCAAAGCATTGTATTTGCTGGGAAATAAAATACCGTATACTGTAGCTGTTGGGGTGCCCACTAAACAAAACTTGGCAAAGTTTGTCCTGTGTAAATGGAGGCCTATAAAACCAGGTGAAGTTCGGTAGGTCTAGTTAGTAGATACTAGCTTCCAATTTAACCACTTCCAGACTGGGCCATTTGCCCCCTTCTTGACCAGCCTAATTTTGCAAATCTGACCTGTGTCACTTTATGTGGTAATAACTTTGGAACACTTATTTATCCAAGCCATTCTGAGATCGTTTTCTCGTGACACATTGTACTTCATGACAGTCAAATTTGAGTCAATATATTTCACCTTTATTTATGAAAAAATCCAAATTTACAAAAAAATTAAAAAATACCCAATTTTTTTAATGTAAATTTCTCTGCTTTTAAAACAGACAGTGATACCTCAAAATATTTATTACTTAACATTCCCCGTAGGTCTCCTTTATGTTGGTATCATTTTGTGAATGTCATTTTATTTTTTTAGGACGTTAGAAGGCTTAGAATTTTAGATGCAATTCTTAAAATTTTTAAGAAAATTTCCAAAACCCACTTTAAGGACCAGTTCAGTTCTGAAGTCTATTTGTTGGGCTTACATAATAGAACCCACCCATACATGACCCCATTTTAGAAATGACTCCCCTCAAACTATTCAAAACTGGTTTTAGAAATGTTGTTAGGTGTTCCACAGGAATTAAAGCAAAATAGAGGTGACATTTCAAAATGTCACTTTTTTGGCAGATTTTCCTTTTTAATACATTTTTTCCTGGAACACATCAAGGGTTAACAACAAAACAAACCTTAATATTTATTACCTTAATTCTGCAGTTTGCAGCGCTAAAGCCTGCCCATCAGAGCCGGTGACGTCACGAAGTGTGTTATTGAAAACAAAAGAGACCTTGCCCTGCGCGATCTAGCGCAGGGCAAGGGAGCGCATCGGAGCATGAGATGCTCGGATGCTAGCCTCAGGGGGGCTACCTGGGTGAAAATAAGGGTATGTCCGGGTTCAGCTCTGAACCCGGACAACCCCTTTAACAGTGCCGATATCTCATCCTAGGCGTGTAGCGATCTGCCAGAGTAATAAACCATGGTCAACTGACGATAACTGGCACATTGATGAACAGGAGGCATTACACAATCATCCAATTTCTAAAGGTTTCATATGGCTACAATACTTTTCTTTCAAAGATTGGAGCTAGGTGCTTTAAAATGTGAATCTCTAGATCTTCTCCTACTTCCTCAATCTGCATAACCTTACGGCTTGTCCTTCTTGGTGTTGCAATTTCAATGTTGAGAAGGAAAAGCACAGGAGCACTTCCTAGTGTATAACCCTATGGTGCTCCGAGGGGTCTTTGCTTCTGGTGCTGCAACGATGCCATGCCTGACATGACTGCCATCGCCCATGAGTGGCTGCATAAGTGATAGGCCGCTAAAATGAGTGTCTGTCACTACATCATGCTGCCCTCAAATAGACCAAAATAAGGGACCTGAGAGGTGCACTTCAAAGCTTTGCTCATGTAGTTGCTTACCTCATGTACATTTTTCCCATATCTTTTATCAATGTGGACTCTCCTGACCCATTTTCACTATCACTCCGGATTTGTTACATCCTGTATGTAGCATTTCCTTTTTCTATATCCAGCCGAACCCACGATCCACTTCTCCTTTCTCTGCCACCGCTCCAGTTCAGCCCCTAACACCCAGGTAGTTACATAGACACTCCCCTATCACTGCCCCTACCAATGCCTAGCTAGTTTATAGCCCCTCCCACCCAGCTAGTTACATAGACACTCCCCTATCACTGCCCCTACCAATGCCCAGCTAGTTTATAGCCCCTCCCACCCAGCTAGTTACATAGACACTGCCCTATCACTGCCCCTACCAATGCCCAGCTAGTTTATAGCCCCTCCCACCCAGCTAGTTACATACACTCCCCTATCCCTGCTCCTACCAATGCCCAGCTAGTTTATAGCCCCTCCCACCCAGCTAGTTACATAGACACTCCCCTATCACTGCCCCTACCAATGCCCAGCTAGTTTATAGCCCCTCCCACCCAGATATTTACATACACTCCCCTATCCCTGCTCCTACCAATGCCCAGCTAGTTTATAGCCCCTCCCACCCAGTTACATAGACAATCCCCTATCCCTGACACACCCATGGTCATAGCATCACAGGAAATAGGTAAGAGCTGCATGACATCCCAGAACGGGAGATAGGGGCAATAAAGGTAAAAGGCATACACTGCAAAATCACAGCTACCTTAATGAATGATTATTTTACAGGATATTTATGTAAACTGGAAACCCCTCTAAAGAGTAACTAAACCTTTGAGTAAAATTTTAGTATGATGTCCCTAATGCCCTAATAAAACTTTTTCTAATATACTTAATTAGTATTTTTTTTTTTTTAGACTTTTACCTCCCTAAAGCGCACCATTCACTCTGCACTTAAAACGCAGTTCTCTGTACACTGCTGACTGCTCAGCGGTGTATGGAGGACGGACTGTGAAATTTATGAATGGGTCCGCATAAGCAGGGAGTATGGGCAGACGCTCATAGCGCTGCTTGTGCCTGTGCCCCCCGGAGGTTTACTAACTCCTGGCATAGCACATGGGCACTCTGTACCCATGTACTATGCCAGGATTAGCTGAGAGGAGCGGGCTCCTGCTTCTGCCTGCTCCGCTAAGCTAAGAGAACTGCATGAAAGCTCTTAGCGAAGCAGGAGCCCACTCAGCTAACCCTGACATAGTACATGGGTACAGAGTGGGCTTTAAAGGGAATCTCACCTATTTTGAGCCTATAATACTGTTAATATAGCAATGTGCAATAAAGTACCTTCATTCCAGCAGGTGTCCTCTTTCTTTTATTCAACTTTCAGTCCGCCTTTCTTCCAAGCCCAGCCGGCCTCCTAAGAAATAAATGTCCTCCCACATACTTGCCGAACGGCGCCACCCCCTCCACTACGTCATTTAATTTATTCACTGCACCGTCCTTGCTTCCTCCTCACTTGGCCTCCTGAGGCAACAGCGCTCTGATTACGTCACTGGGCTCGGCGCATGCCCAGTGACACAATTGAAGCTGTTGCCCTCTGGGGCAGGAGTATTGTACAGGTGCAGGCACTCAGCGATACTGCGCCTGCGCGGGATTTCGGAGGCCAAGTGAGGAGGGAGCACAGACGATGCAGTGAATAAAATAAATGACGTAGTGGAGGGGGCGGCGCCGTTCGGCAAGTATGTGGGAGGACATTTATTTCTTAGGAGGCGTGCTGGGCTTGGAAGAAAGGCGGGCTTGGCACTGCAGGGGGGCGTTACTGGGCAGTAGAGCAGAGTAATAACGCCCCTCTGGGCACTTTGAGACTTAATTTGCATCCGAAAAATCGCTTTTTCATCTGTATGAAAAGTTGAATAAAAGAAAGAGGACACATGCAGGAATGAAGGTACTTTATTGCACATTGCTATGTTAACGGTTTTATAGGCTCAAAATAGGTGACAGATTCCCTTTAAGGAGGAAAAGGTACAGTACCATAAAAATACTAAATTACTTACTTAGGGCATTAGGGACATCATGTAAAAATTTGATACAAAGGCGTTACTCTTTAAAACTGTAATAATTACACTACTCGAACAGCTCTAATAAAGAACGGTGATTCAAGATGTGGCTTTTTTTTTTGGGGTGAATTACACATTTGTTGTGAAAATTGAGGCAACAGAATGCCACAAAGCGGAAAGAGGAAATTTACTGATGAATGAGTAGCCACTGCCCTGGCAGGTAGTAATCTATTACTCAAGGTGTGTATACCATCTCCTCCCTTAGCTAGGATCATAAACACGTTATATGGCATTCCTGCGACTCCTCCCTAATCACCCACGCGTTCATTCTCTGCTGCAGCCTTTACCAGCTGACAGTGCGCAGGATGAGAACAGCAGTTAATGAAGAAATCTGTATCTCCTGGAAATGGGGGTATGCTACACAGATTACATGACATCTGGGTTTATAGGATCCATGACGAATCCTCCACTGTCCACCACCCGTTACCAACTCCACTGGACTCACTGGTCTATCGAGTTCTTATTTCATTTACTGGATTTATAGTGCAGCAAAGTGGATGAGATTTTCACACCCGCTGCGGACACTTTCACAAGAAAGTCCGCACATAACATGTAGATTTTAAATCTGAAAAATGTCCATTGTGGATGTGGATTTCTGCCATGGATTACACACTTCCCAGTGCAGGGGGTGAATGCTGCTGAAGACTTCAGCCAAACACGCTGTGGATACACATAAATGGCAGAATCCCACTGAGCAAGCGCTGAGACCTGTCTCCTGGTCTTGGCATTGCTTGGCATGAAATGACAGGTCTCAGGACTTGCTCGGGGGGAATCTGCACGGCTTGGGGAGCAGCAGAAGTTGCACTGCGGAAGCCCGAGACTGGGACACAGGCATAAGACGACTGAGCTAAACCAGAAGTCTGTCAATCCAAAGGAAGGGGGTGGGACTAAAGCTCAAGGGGTGTAAGAATTGGGTGCTCCAAGGGCTCTTGTCGGCCCCTTGGTGCTCCAGTAAGTTAATTTGCATATGAAGAAAACAATGGGGCAATGTACTGTCATAATTAGAGTATTGTTTTTATCAGCATGATCACTCCAACCAGGTTTAATATGGTTGATCATGCTGACAGATGCTCTTTAAATAAAAGGAGGTGTCCAATGTTATGTAAATAGACATTATATTAATATGATCAAGTAGGTGATAGCTAGAAGGGTAATATTTATGTGTGGCAGGGAAATTTTTATGCCGTTCTACAACAATCTCAACAGAAACCATGAACTGACTGTACCGTGTAAACAGACTCCAGACTGAATGTGAAGAAGAAGGTTTCCATTGAAATACTAGAGTATAAGTCAAAGGAGCATAACCTGCTCATATTAACTCTTATTTACTTATTACTGGAAAACAATAGACAATAGAAAACTGGATTATAAGGTCAAAGGAACAAGTGGAATTTTAAGAACTTATGGAAATATAACAAGAGTCTCGTAAATGAGCAATATTAGAACCAAAACTTCAGGCTTCATGGGCTTGGCAAATCTGCTTGAACGGAATGTGCATAGCAGCACACAGTCCCTACAGTTCCATAATAAGGCACCCTAAACATAGTAACTTACATTTACCAATGTGAGAGCGCCTAGATTCTGGTGTAAATTCTGGTTTAGAGAAATTATATGCGCCAAGTCCAAGAAATTGCTCTGCTAGATTTATTTCAAGCTGGCAGCTCAGGGGGCATGCCCTGTCTACTGCACGTGGTGGCAGTTGAAGGATGGAAGTGAGCATGTGCTTCCATCTCAGCAAGCAGGACAGAGAAATTAGAAAAAGAACAAACAGCAGGTGGCGCTATACAGATAGATTTCAGTAAATAATTCAGTGGTTATACTAAATTTACAAAAGTATTCAGATTCAGGTACTGGTGTGAAACATGTCCAATATTTTTCATGGGACAACTCCTTTTAGTTTACACCATTTAAAGGATAAGTAAATGTGTCCCTCTGTGTGCCAACATATAATGCCTCCAGCACATGATGGGCCAGGTCCCACAGATTCTATATGAAGAAGAAAAACCTTTTGATGGGTGACATATTACTGATCTGCTATTTTTTCCTGTTTATGGACTCCTAATAAAAAGATACAGTAGATATATTAAAGGGGTTCTGCGGAATTTTCATAAAATCCTGGCATTTTCTGCCCTACGTAAGACAGATAGTTTTGTGAGTATTTACCCCTCTTTTGTGTCACTGATGCTGCCACCTCTGCTGGGCTCAAACTGGCTGCGGGTTCCACCACTTGGGTCCCAATCTGATGTGTTCCTGTTCAGATGCATATACACTATGTGCGGCTGAACAGGAAGACTGGCTGCGGGCTCCTCCACTTGGGTCCCAATCTGATGTGTTCCCGTTCAGATGCATATACAGTATGTGCAGCTGAACAGGAAGATTGAGGAACCCATCTGTCAGGACCAGCTCGTGTGAGTGCAGTGGAGTGAGTACCCAATATAGTATAGAAAATGTCCTGCAAATGTTCCACCATTGTGTTTGTATCACAAGTACTTGTTCATAACATTACATTTCTAGTAACGGTGTCTGCACAGTGTTGGGACTAAACATTTAGAACATTAGGCTCCTACCATTCCATAGATACTGTCCTATCTGACTTCCGTAGGCCTGTGTTTGGCTTTCAAGGTTTCTCTCTAGAGGTGTGTTCCCAGAAGGTGTATTGTTTGCAGTAGATGATGTGGATTTCTGCTCTAGGAACTTGCAGTACATTTGCATTTCACAGCTGAATGCAGATACCTCAGAACATGGAAATACTAATTGAGGCCAAGAAATGTCTTGGTGGCAAGTGGAAACAGAAATCAGAAGGTCATGCTGGCTTCATGTCCAAGCACCAGCCTTTCTACAGACCAGTGGTGTGCCAGAGCAGGCGTATAGAGCCAGTAATACGATCCAGGTGACAATTTCTATGCGAAGAACCTCCACAATACTACACCTAGGAGAGCTACAACAAAAAACTATTTTTATAATATACAAAAGCAAGAAGACAATTTTTGTTTTGTACTGAAAGAATATAGAATTTTGTCTTATTTTTGCCCGAGTGAGCCCTACTAGATACAGTAATGAGAAAGTAGGTAAATGTAAATTCCTACCATGTAGCCTAGGAAGGTTGAGAGGGCTGTAATGGTAGCCATACTGGTTGTCACCAAGCTGTCCAAGATGTTGAATGAAATTTACCAAGTAGAAAGAATGAATGTTTGGTATCCTTCAAAAAGGGTTGCCTCAGCTGGTATTGCCAGAAGAAGCCGTGTCGGGCCATACACAGCAGAGATAGGGTATTAAATGACATCCACACATGAATGGCCTACTATGGAATATGTGGATGAACAGGGTCAACTGAAGTGAGAGAAGCTCTTTGTAAGTGGCTCTCTGTTCCTGGTAACAGAAGAGGGCCACCAGGAGCTTCCTCCCACAAGCATATGGAAAGGGGTTGTCTTTGTAGGGAAACCCATTCAAACACATTCATTTTAGTGACAAGCTGCTATACGAGGCCTGTCCTCGGGCCAGCGTTTCATTCTGAAGGACCCACTCAGATAACAGCTGCCGGGATCCCCCTGGGCAATAAAGGTCCCATTGTGTTGGTGACAATGTTCTTGGCTGAGGAGGAAGGCTCATCAGAAATCTAAAGCTACATGTCTTACTATATATGACAAGGTAATACATGTCAGGCTGGATTTACACAATGAAGTTATAGATGGGGCTGGAGTAGTTTTCACTCCAGAAGCATGGACTGCCAGAGGGGCGCATAATTTCATCATAAATCAGGCAAATCCTCCAGCATCGCGGGGGGGGGGGGGGGGGGGGGGAAGGCTGGCGGAAAAAGACGGTCTTTGTAAACAACAGCACTTTTTGCAAAAAAATGCCTGTAAAACTGCAGATGTCCAAGAGAAAAAAAAAAAAAATGCCTGTACTTATTCTACCATAGTTTTTTTTTTTTTTTTACTGGTAACAATACACCACTGCCAAAGGAGCCTTAGGCCTCATGCACACAACCGTTTTTTTTTAAGGTCCGCAAAAACGGGGTCCGTAGGTCCGTGATCTGTGACCGTTTTTTCGTCCGTCGGTCTTCCTTGATTTTTGGAGGATCCACGGACATGAAAAATGAAAAAAAAAAATCTAAGTCAAGTTTGCCATTAAAATGATAGGAAAATACGGACACGGATCACAGACACGGACGCGGATGGTAATCTTGTGTGCATCCGTGATTTTTCACGGACCCATTGACTTGAATGGGTCCGTGAACCGTTGGCCGTGAAAAAAATAGGACAGGTCATATTTTTTTCACGGCCAGGAAACACGGATCACGGATGCGGCTGCCAAACGGCTGCCAATGGGTCCGCGAAAAAAAACAGAAAACGGCACAACGGCCACGGATGCACACAACGGTCGTGTGCATGAGGCCTTAGGCTGATTTCACACGGGCGTTGCGGGAAAAGGTGCGGGTGCGTTGCGGGAACATGCGCGATTTTTCCGCGCGAGTGCAAAACATTGCAATGCGTTTTGCACTCGCGTGAGAAAAATCGGCAATACTTTTACTCCTCCTTACTTCACTTGATCGCGCAGCCCGGCATCTCGTCTGTCTTCTTATTTGCTGTGTACAGGAAAAGGACCTGTGGTAACGTCACTCCGGTCATCACATGGTCCATCACCATGGTAAAAGCTCATGTGAGGGACCATATGATCACCGGAGTGACGTCACCACAGGTCCTTTTCCTGCACACAGCAAAAAAGAAGACAGAAAGAGATGCCGGGCTGCGCGATTAAGGCGAGTTAAACATTTTTTTTATTTTTTGTGACCCCTCCAGCGCTATTTTACTATGCATTCTGTATTCAGAATGCTATTATTTTCCCTTATAACTATGTTATAAGGGAAAATAATAATGATCAGGTCTCCATCCCGATTGTTTCCTAGCAACCGTGCGTGAAAATCGCACCGCATCCGCACTTGCTTGCGATTTTCACGCAGCCCCATTCACTTCTATGGGGCCCGCGTTGCGTGATAAACGCACAATATAGAGCTTGCTGCGATTTTCACGCAACGCACAAGTGATGCGTGAAAATCACAGCTCATGTGCACAGCCCAATAGAAATGAATGGGTCCGGATTCAGTGCGGGTGCAATGCGTTCACCTCCCGCATTGCACCTGCGCAGAATACTCGCCCGTGTGAACTCAGCCTTAGGGTACGTTCACATGGTGGATTTTTCACTCCTTGGCAGAAACCGCCTCAGTTTCTGCCAGGGTTGTTGACTTTGAATGCCACCACCCCACTTGTGGCTTAAGTTCCGTTGAAATGAGCGAGACAGTGAGAGGACACCTGCCGGAAATTCTAGGGGTGTCAGTCCGGACATGCTCCAAGAAGGGTCCAGTCTTGGTTTTAAACCCATGGCTGCACGATCTGCAGCTCTGCCTCCCATTTAAAACAATAGGAGGCAGACACCACGCGGAGGCCATGCCAAAATTACGGCGGCGTAAACCACCATGTGAACAGGCCATAAGGGAGAATTTACATATAGTTTTTTTTTTTTGGGGCATTTTAAGCCCTGTTTCTGGTCCTGTTTCAGCTGAAAGAAGGCCATCTCCAGATTCTAAAGTCTATGCCAGGGATCAGCAACCTTCGGCACTCCAGCTGTGGCGAAACTACAACTCCCAGCATGCACACCTCCTTGGCTGTTCTCAGAACTCCCAGAGAAGTGAATGGAGCATGCTGGGAGTCGTAGTTTCACCACAGCTGGAGTGCCGGAGGTTGCTGATCCCTGGTCTATGCTTTCAGCAACTTGCATTTTAATTTTTTCAAACTGGCGGTGCTTTTCCTATCTGGCATTGTTGTAAACAATGGTACTACTTAGTTAAAGGGGTATTCTGGTTGTCCACAGGATAAGGGATAACTTAGATCTATGATGGGGGTCCTACCGATGGGTCCGACCCTCTGCAGCCCCCTGAAATGAACGGAGTGAATGGTCAGGCATGCATGCGGCCGCTCCACTCATTTCTATGGGAATTCCAGAGATCTCCAGAACTCCCATAGAAATGAATGGAGCGGCCAGGTACATGTACGACCTGCCACTCGGTTCATTTCAGAGGGGGCTACAGGGGATATAGTGCTCCTGTTCTTGTGATCGGTGGGGGTCCCAGTGGTAGGACCCCTACCGAACTAATAGTTATCCCCTATCCTGTTGATAAGGGATAATGTCTAACAAGTAGAATACCCCTTTAAGCATTTTCCATCTTCTCTCTTGGGAAAAAGGTCTAAACCCCATGTCCACACATTTCTTTTTTTTGGGGGGGGGGGGGGGGGGGGGAAACAGTACTAGAAAGGCAAAAAACGGGGGGCGTGGCTAGCGAGGCATGTAAGCGGTCGCACGCCGAGTGAGCTCCCGCTTTGACCCGGCTATTTATCCTGCAAACACCCTCGAAATTGTGTCTTTGAAGACCTAACAGGATAGGAGACATCGGCGGGCACCTGCCTGAGGGTTTGGCCTGATTGTTTGAGCGGCCATGTCTCGAAAACGGGAAGGCAGAGGTGGAGACAAGGATCTTCAAGATGGCGCCGGAGCGAGCACACCGAAGCGGAGAGAACGCGCGGCCGAGCTGCAAAGGGAAGCGGCGGCAAAACTATGTCATTATGCACGCTCCTCACCAGCTTCCAGTGCGAAACGGCGTCCGGACCCTCAGGAACATGCATCCCTGGACCGGGGAGACGACTCAGAGCCTGAGGAGCTGGAGCCCGCGGCCGATGTAAGTACAGGCGCCAAGAGATCTGCAGCCTCACAGCTACATAGTGAGGAGATAGGCCGAGAAACGGGAGACTCAGACTCTGGGGAACCCACACTCAAAGATGTGCTGCATGCCATATCCAAGTGCGGGAAATCCCTCAATGCCCTAACGATTCAGGTGGGCGCCATTAAGGAGGACATATCCATCATGAGGCACGACTTTAAAAAACTTGCAGAACGTACAACTGCATTAGAGGACAGAGTGGGGGATGTCGAAGAGGAGGTACAACCTCTGAAGGGGGATGTAGCAGAGCATACCCGAATTTTAAATGCATTGGCGGCTAAGCAAGATGACATGGAAAACAGACTGCGCCGAAATAATGTACGCATAGTGGGAATGCCGGAGAAGGTGGAGGGGAAAAATCCTACCGAATTCTTTGAGGCCTGGTTGAAAGAACAGTTTGGCCCTGACTCTCTGACACCGTTGTTCGCGGTTGAACGTGCCCATAGAGTGCCTACTAGACCTCTACCACCGGGAGCTCCGCCAAGGACAGTACTAGCTAAATTGTTGCATTACAGAGACCGGGACATTCTTCTCCGTAAGGCCAGAGAAAGGCCTGATCTGTCCATGGAGGGGCACAAAATTTCACTGTTCCCGGATTATTCCATGGAAGTGCAAAAAAAAAGAGCCCGATTCCTGGAAGTTAAGCGAAGGCTGAGGGGTCTGGGAGTTTCCTACTCAATGTTATACCCAGCCAGGCTGCGGGTGGTAGCCCTGAACACGACCACTTTCTTTGAGGATCCCAAAGAGGCGAATAGATGGTTGGACAGAAACGAAAGACAGATCCGAGTGGAGCAGCAACCCCCTGCTTGACGGGATACAGTTAACGATAGGAAGATGATGGTTTGACTGTCTCTCATCTTCATGGCTCTCTTTTACCTAGTATTGTGTAGTTGCACTATTTGCTTGTTAAATGCAATAACGGGAGGGGAGGAATTATGAGGGAGTACAGAGGGCTAACCATGCAATCAGGGGGAAAATATGTATGGATATGTAGGAGAAGGTGTAAGATGGAAGGGAAATGCGTACCTGTGTACATTGTAAGGGCAGGGAAGCTAATTTGTATTTTATATCTGAAGAGGGTGGTATTTGTTATTTGTTATATGTTATATGCTATGTGCAAGGTGTTGTATGACGTATGTTATTTTGCCGGGCAAGGTGCGGAGGGGACAATGGCGACCAGCTGCAACAGCAGTGAGGGCGGGCGGTTAGTTGCCTGCGCACTGAATTTGACTGTACTATTGCTAGTTCTGCTCCTCTCGCTGAGACTGTATGTCAGCGGAAGGGCACTACGGGCCTTACTGACGGGTTTAGTATAATCCCACGGGCCTGAGAGACGGGCGTGTTGTGGGGCCAGTTGGTAAGCCCAGTACACGGAAGTGTGCTTTAGTTTTACTGTCAGCATATGGCAGGGTTTCAATGGGGTGGGGGGGGGTTGGGAATAGTTGTAAGGCAGAGTAGTTTTCAATACGTGTGGCTGAAGAGCTGGATGAGGGTGTGTGTGAACTGGAATGTGATGTGCCATCCTCCAGGGCGGGGGAGACAGCCGGGTAATGTAATAAGTGGCACTCTGATATTGTGCAGTAGATGGTTTTGTGGTACTAATGGCTGACAGTGTTAAATTTCTTAGTTGGAATGTGCGAGGGATAAAAGACACGGCCAAACGGAGAGCGGTCATGGAGAGTATCCGGCCGTTACATCCTCTCATATGCTGCTTACAAGAGACTCATCTGCTACCAGAACAGGTAAATCTGCTCAAGCCATCATGGGCGGGGTCGGGATATCACTCCACGTACTCCACATATGCTAGGGGAGTTAGCATCCTGATCCATAAGAGTGTCCAGTTTTGCTGTCTTTCCAGCAGAGTGGATGATGAGGGCCGCTATGTATGCCTATATGGAACTCTATATGGACGGTTGTGTGTTATATGCGGAGTGTATATTCCACCACCTTACTCACCAATAGTGGTCAGGAAAGTTCTATCTTTCGTAACAGAATTCCCCGGGGTACCAGCCCTCATAATGGGAGATTTTAATAATGTAGTATGCCCTAGCATGGATAGGATGGGGGGAGCGGTGAGAGACCAATCGAGGGACTGTACACCGTTTGGAAGGCTCCTGCAAGAGGTGGCCTTGGTGGACATATGGAGGGAAAGGAACCCGCAGCTACAGCAGTATTCTTGCTGCTCTAGTTCATTTGGATCGTTATCCAGAATTGACTTAGCATTAGTAAATGAGGAAATGGGACAATTAACACAGGAAGTTCAATACCTGACTAGACGACTAACAGATCACTCTCCAATATTAGTGTCGGCTACATTTAAACCCTGTAGGTTGGGGAAGGGTGGATCGTGGACGTTTAATCCGTTTTGGCTGCCCCTTTTGGCAGAAGTAGGTAATATCAAGGAGCAACTGGAGGAATTCTTCCGGATTAATTTGCCAGATACGTCACGGTTGTTAGTGTGGGACACAATGAAAGCCTATGTTAGAGGGTTACTTATCGCGCAGGTTAATAGGAAAAAAAGTGAAACTAGAGCTAAAGTACAGGCCCTAATGCGAGCAGTGGAAGTGGCGGAGGCTACCTATGTAGAGCAACCTATTGATAGGAATAGGGAAATTTGGGTAGGGGCACAAAAAGAACTAAATGTTAGATTATTACTTAACGCCAGAAATAAACTGTTTTTCCAGAAGCAGGCTTACTATGAAGAGGGAGAAAAGACTGGGAGAATGCTGGCCATGATATCCAGGGCGCAACGTTCCTCTAGTTACATAGTGGCTCTTAAAGATGCTTCTGGGAATCGATGTAGTGCTCCGGAACAGATATTAGGAATAATGACTGGATTTTATACAAACTTATATGCTTCCCGACTAACGGCATCGGATGCAGAGATAGATTCATTTTTGGCAGGTCTGCAACTACCAACTCTTACAACTGAACAACGGGTTAAATTAGATTCCCCTATTACAGTCACTGAGATGGAGACAGCGTTATCCAGCATGTCCAATAATAAAGCTCCAGGGAGTGATGGGTTGCCGGTGGAGATTTATAAGCGGTTCGCCTCAGTGATGCTGCCTCAGTTGTTGGAGGTCTTTAAGGAGGCGAAGATGCAAAAACAGCTGCCCCCCAGCATGACTGAGGCGACGATTGTGGTCATCCCGAAACCGGGCAAAGATATCATGGAGGTTGGAGTCTTATAGGCCTATTTCACTACTCCAGGTGGATATTAAGATTCTAGCAAAGGTCTTAGCAAACCGTATGAATGCGGTTATTTCTACGCTGATTCACCCAGATCAGGCTGGCTTCATGCCAAATATGTCTACGGCAGTTAACATCAGACGTCTTTTTCTAAATATCCAGGGACAGGCCCGTAATCCGAATGCGGCGGTCGCATCTCTTGATGCGGCCAAAGCATTTGATAGTGTGGAGTGGAGATATCTGTGGAAGGTACTAAGAAAGTTGGGGTTTAGCACCGCCTTCATAGACTGGATTCGGCTCTTGTATAAGGACCCAAAGGCGAAGATCAGAGTGAATGGCAATCTGTCGGATAGCTTTGCACTACACAGAGGGACGAGGCAGGGTTGTCCTTTATCGCCCCTGTTGTTTGCAATAGCAGTTGAACCATTAGCGGAGGCTATCAGGACTTCTGAGCGGATTAAGGGTTTTGTGTACGGCTCCCTGACGGAGAAAATAGCATTGTACGCAGATGACTTGCTACTGTTTTTAGATGACTGGACAGTATCTCTCCCAGCAGCAATGGAGGTGATAGATAAGTTTGGGAAGTTGTCAGGGTTATGCATTAACTGGACAAAATCCGTGATGATGCCTCTGGAGGATGATGACAGCCGGATTGACGTGAATGTGGAGGGTCTACAGATTGTTCGGTCTTTCAAATACCTGGGTATCCAAGTATCTAATACGGATTCAGAGTTTGAGAGGTTGAACATCGCCCCTTTGCTGCAAAAGTTTAAGCAGAAGGTCAATGCATGGGTAAAACTACCACTGTCATTGATAGGTAGGACTAACCTGATCAAAATGATACTAATGCCCCAGCTTTTATACATGCTACATAATTCCCCGGTTTGGTTGCCGCTGAGACTTTTTCATGTGGTGAATGCAATATTTAGGGATCTCATCTGGAAGAAGGGCACTCCAAGGATTAAGCTTGCAACCCTATGTAGGCCTAAAACAAATGGGGGGCTGGGAGTTCCGGATCCATGGGTGTATTACCTGGCGGCACAATTGCAGCATATGAGGGGATGGGAATCGATTGAGGGCCTGAGCACGGCTGGTAAAATTATTCAGGTACTGGTGGGGAGTAGCAACTTGAGGGCCTCGCTGGAGGATGGCACATTCCATAAAAAGGGTAGCGCTCATAGAATTCTGCGATCCATGCACAATACATGGTGGAAAGCCAGAGAGATTCTAGGCATAAAGGGGTACTCGGATCTTACTCATATTTGGCCAAATTTTATGTATAGGGAAGTGGACAAAGTGGATGGAGTTCAGGTGTGGAAGGCAAAGGGGCTTAACTACATGAGGCAGCTGTTCGATAATAATATCCTTAAGGAGTTCAGTCAATTACAGCAGGAATTTGGATTGCTGAAGTCCCAATTCTACCTGTATCTGCAATTGAGACATGCACTACGGGCTCAAGGACAGGAAGAGGTAGTGGGACCTGCAAACAAGAACTCAGTGATAGATCTGGCGAAAACCAGTGGGGGTACAACGGGGGTGATATCACTGAATTATGCTTGCCTTATGGAGGCACGGTTTAAAAAACAGGATTTCCCACTATGTGAAAAATGGAGGAAGGATGTCCCGGATCTTACAGAGGAGCAGTGGGATGCTGTCTTAGAGGATTTTACCAAGGTGGCGGTGAGCGAAGCCCATAGAGTGTCTCAACTCCTGTTACTGCATAGGGTATATAAGACTCCGGTCCTGTTAAAAAAGATGGGGTACAGAATAGACGACTGTTGCCCAAGGTGTGACGTGGCAAACGCCGATCTTATACACCTAATGTGGAATTGCCCCAGGCTGCGGAGGTATTGGAGGGGTGTAGAGGAGGTAATAAAGAATGTATTTGACGTCAGTCTAGATATGACAGTTCTGTCCTGTATTCTGGGGTGTGTGCAACTATCTGAGGGGATGGAGGAGAAAAGACTAGCAATCCTTAGAGTGCTGTATCAGGCAAGGAAGGTGATAGCATTTCATTGGTTGGATAGATTGTCGCCATCGGTGACTGAATTGGAGAGCAAAGTACATTTACTGATACGCCTTGAACAATTTGTGTACCATAAAAGGAATAGTTTAAAAAAATTTGAAAAAATTTGGTCACTCTGGATTCAACATTACAATATTCAAGTGTGAGGGATGGTGTGAACGTATGAGTGGGCTTGGAAGTGGGGGGGTGAATAGGGAATAGGGAATGGGTTTGGGAAGGTATGGATGAAACGCTAGTCTAAGAAGTGTCTGAGATTAATGTTTGCAAGGGGCCAAATGTATGTTAAATTCTTTGTATGATTGGGTACATGATTGCCCAGGAGTTTATGCACATCTACAAAGCCGTATTGCCATGTTTTATGCTTTCTGTCATGGATTAATCTACACACTGAACTGAGCTTTTCAGGATAACGAAACGTGGTGTACTGCTCTTGCCTTGAAGGGGAATGTTGGGGGGGGTGGGAAGGGAGGGGGGTGGGGGGGGGGGTTTGGGTGTGTTGGCACCTATTGTACTGTATTGAAAAACTGCAAATAAAAAATTATCTGATTAAAAAAAAAAGAAAGGCAAAAAACACAGTCAGTATAAAAAAACTCCAAAGCAAATTTTGTCCTTAGGAACCCTTACGGTAATTTCCTATCAGCAAGAACATCAGAGATGCCTCCCAGGAATGGTGAGCTATTCCCAATCTGGTGAAGGTCCAACTCCCATAATCAGTGGTGGTGACTGGTGTTGAGCGAACTTGTGTTTTAAGTTCGGCGTCTAAAGTTCAGGTTATCGAAGAATCGCGTTTTGGATTCCGCTACCACGGACCATAACGGAATTTCGAATCCATAACGCGATTCTTCGATAACCTGAACTTTAGACGCCGAACTTAAAACACAAGTTCGCTCAACACTAGTGGTGACCGGACCAAAACACCTTCTGCTGACTAGATAATAGTCTGGTACAAACTTTTGTCTAAGGCTACTTTCACACTCGCACTTGGTGCGGATCCGTCATGGATCTGCACAAACGCATGCATCCGTTCAGAACGGATCCATTTGTATTATTTTTAACATTGCCAAAACAGATCCGTCTTGAACACCATTGAAAATCAATGGAGGACGGATCCGTTTTCTATTGTGCCATATTGTGTCAGGCAGCGTTTTGGTGTCTGCCTCCAGAGCGGAATGGAGACTGATCGGAGGCAAACTGATGCATTCTGAGCAGATCCTTATCCATTCAGAATGCGTTAGGGCAAAACTGATCCGTTTTGGACCTTGTGAGAGCCCTGAACGGATCTCGCAAACGGAAAGCCAAAACGCCAGTGTGATAGTAGCCAGTTCGGCGTATCTTGAATTCCTTGTTATGGATTCCACTACCACGGATAATACGTTATGGTCGGTGGTAGCGGAATCCATAATGGAATTCTTAGATAGGCCGAACTTGAAACAGAAAGTCGCTCATCCCCAGGCACCATGGATCCAGTCATAACACCTACACAAAGGGTGACTGTACCTACATGACATCAGCCATGTACACTGCTGCCCGCCCAGTTAACCATCACCCATGCCATCTGAGCTGCAGGTCCCCATTGAACCCGAACTAAACCGGGAAGTGGCAGCCATGGATCCCAGCTCTGGAGATGGCCAGATGTACAGTCCTGCACCTGCTGCAGAATCTATTGTGTGACCTTGAAGCTGTGTCTACTTGGTACTAAAGTGCAAGCTCTGTGGCCCAGATGGTCCATACCCCGGAGACAGAGCGCTGTATACAACTCACCCAGATCGGACTGCTCCATGGAGGACGCCTGGCTGCCCACCAGCACTGCCCCGAATCCTTCGTCATTCTCGATGCCAGCAATTTCGCTTTCCTGCTGGGCCAGGAAAGCGGCGGCTGGGTCCTCTTCTGTCTCTGCGGCAGCCCCGCTCTCGGAGGACGAGAAGAAGCCGAAATCGTCAGACATCTTTGCTTCTTTCTGCGGTGGTTTGTGTGCGACCTTATGACCGGGGAAATGAAGCGACCAGGGAAGATCCTAGCAGGAGGTGCAAGCCATTACCAGGGTACAATGAGCAGCACCCAACCCTTCGCCTGCTGCTCCACTCTAGAGGCAGGACCACAGCGGTGACATCAGAGCTGCTGCAATGCGGCGAATGCGCCGCCAGGTGGTGCTGCTCTCTGTCGGCAGCAGCCACTTTACCGGAACCTGGTTTGTGCTGTGTCATGTCCATTGTGGAGCATAGTCTCTACTGTACACAGACTATCTGTTTTCGGTTTGGGGTCACCTGCTTTGCGCAACCCTTTATATTAGAAACACCTCTGACTATAGCCTGACCACAGGTTGTCCACTGCTGGGATCTCCAGTGATAATGTGAAGGTATCCATTAGCAGGTGCTCAGTTAGCCTGCAGCGCCAATGCAGGAGGGAGGTGGTATTACACACTTCCCACTGGAATCAATGAAAGTGGGGTCCCCCAGAAGCAGAGACTTTGTAGCTATTCTCATAAATGGGGACTTTCCTTTTGAATGATTTATCCCACAGGATAGGTGATAAATGTCTAATCGCTAGGTGCCTTAATTCTGGGACCCCTATTGTTCAGTAGCCCCCATTTTTCCACAGCTGCGGTGAGGAGGTAGTGTTGGCTCTCCTGTAACAGCCTTTCCTGTATGAATGTGCATAGAGCGATAGCTGTCTGGCACTGCTGCTCCATTCGGTGTCTATGGGACTGAGAGCCGGCGCCCAGCGAGCAAACATTTATCATTAACCCTTTCAGTACCAAGCCACTTTTCACCTTAAATCCCAGGCCAATTTTTGCAAATCTCTCATCACAGACAATGGGGGAATACTGCTAGGATATGCCCCCATTGTCTTATAGGTGCGTGACCTACCTATATAGGGAATGGAACCCCGCAAGGTGGTGGCTAGAGGACTCCGGTCCAGCCACCACCAAGCACTCTCCCCATACAAGTGAATGGGAGCACACCGCACATGACCGGCCACCGCTCCCATTCACTACTATGGGCCCAACGAAAATAGCCGAGTCGGTTATTTTCGGCGGCCACATAGAAAATGAATGGATGGCAGATGCGCATGTGCTGTGTGCGTTCCACTAATTTCGGGGCTCCGTTCTCGATATAGGTGCTTTTATCAGCAATATGCTCCCATTGCCTTCAGTGGTGGATTATAATAGGGATGTTCGGGTCGGCAGCCCCAGGTACAGCATCACGGGGGGGCCTAACGCCGACCTGAACACCCACATACTGCGGCGGGGCACAGGAGCACATAGTTCCCTACCCCGCCGCCTATCACCGCCATAGGCTTCAAGCCTAGTAAGCCTGAGGCCTATGCGGTGGTAAAAGTCCGGCGCAGCGTGCGGGGTGACGTCATTTTTTTTTTTATTGTTTTGTTGTGTGTGTGCCAACTTTGGGGGGCAGAGGAGGAAATATTACTACAGGGACAATGGGAGCAAATGTTTCCATGGGGAAAAATTACTTAATTGGGGGCAGTGTGGGGCCAAATTACTTAATAAAGGGCAGTGTGGGGGCAAATTACTTAATGGGGGACAGTGTGGGGAAAATTACTTAATGAAGGGCAGTGTGGGGGCAAATTACTTAATGGATGGCAGTGTGAGGGCAAATTACTTAAGGGGGCAGTGTGTGGGGGGGGTTATTGCTTGATGGGGGAAGTGTGGGGGTCAAATTACTTTGTGGGGGAAAACTACTACATGGGGAACAGTGTGGGGGTAATTACTACATGGGAGGCAGTGTGGAAGAAATTACTGTATGGAGTAGTGGGGGGAAATTACTGTATGGAGCAGGGGGGGGGATACTATATGGGTGAAGTTTGGTCAAAATTACTATATTGGGAGTGTGGGGGAAATTACCATGTGGGACAGTGTGGGGGAAATTACCATGTGGGGCAATGTGGGGGAAATTAGTATATAGAGCGGTATGGGGGAAATTACTATATGGGGCACTGTGGGGGAAATTACGATATGGGTGGCAGTGTGGGGGAAATTACGATATGGGTGGCAGTGTGGGGGAAATTACTATATGGAGCAGTGTGGGGGAAATTACTATATGGGGGCAGTGCGGGGGCGTTGCTATTAGGGGACATTATTTTTGGGGACACTATACAGGCATTATTACCTGGAGCACAATATAGGGTGTTATTATTACTGGGGGCACTCTAGGGGACATTATAATTGCTGTAGACACTATAGGGACCTTTGTAGTAATTTATCAAACTGGTGTAAAGTAGAAATTACCCATAGCAACAGATTCCACCTTTCATTTTTGACAGTTCCTTTGGAAAATGAAAGGTGGAATCTAGTTGCTACGGGCACCTAAGCCAGTTGTACTTTACACCAGTTTAATAAATGACCCCAATTATGAGAAATCTAACATGTCTGTGTAGCAAACTGTGCAGAGACGAGATGCAGCTGAAAGAATTAGTCATGGCTTTCTGGGTCAAGCGGAGGAGAAGAGGAAAGAGAAGATCTACATGACATGTACAGGAAATGTCACTGGATGTTAGAGGTATGTGGTGCTGTATTCCTCTATATGTAGAGCTGGCTCGCCACTGTGACCTGCGTCTCATCTTCTCCATCAAGTCTTTTTTTCTATCATAATCATATGTATTTTAAATTTGGCAACTCAAATATTTTCACCTGCGGTCCTATGTTACAGCCCAGATAACAGTGACAACTTTCTGTGTGCAGATAATGTAGTAGATCTTCCATGCAGTCCTATGTAACACCCCACATAACGCAATAGTTCACTGTGTTATGTGGGGTGTTACATAGGACTGCAGGTAACATCTATGACATCTGTACTCAGAGAATTATGAGATGGTGGGGGGTCTGACTCCTGGCACCCCCGCCAGTCAGCTGTTTGAGGAGACTGCAATGTTAAATTGAGCGCCGCAGCCTCTTTGCTCCTTACCAAGCACAGCGCTGTCCACTGTGCTTGGTATTGCAGCTCAGCCCCAATCACTCAGATGGGACAGAGCTGCACCTAGACCATGTGAACGATGTCATATGGCCTAGGAAGAGACTGTGGAGCTTACGAAGCACCGGAGCCTCTTCATACAGAAAAACTAAAATTGGCGAGTTGGGTAGACAGCCCAAGGCCTATTGCGGTGAGCTGGACTGGGGTATGTACTCTGACACCCAATTATGCAATGGCTAGGTCAGGTGTAGAAACTGGTAAAGAAACCGCAGCATTCTCTTGTCTTCAGTATCCAAAGGTTTATTCACCCAAGCAATGCAACGTTTCGACCTGTGTGGTCTTTCTCAAGCTACTTACATTTTGAACAAAATCAAATACATATACCCTCTCACCAAATCACATGACTCAATTGAGTATGCTAATTAGCAATTACAAATTCAAAATAGATCCCACCTCTTTCTGTGTTCCCCAGCAGTGTAAACTATTTATCATCTTATCCAAATCATAATTCTACTTATTACATATTCCATTAACACAAATATTAAAATCGTGCTTACTATTGTCGCCGATGCAGTCCTGGAGGACATATCCCAGAAGAGGCCTTCATATTAAAGTTATTGATATTGAAGAACACGCTCCATCTGGCATTCCTCTAGTCTCAGGGTGCATGCGCGCCTTCGTCTGTTTGATACGGCGTTAGCATTGTCCCATGGCGCCTGCGCAGAGTGTCCCTGGCAGGTATCAAGGAGACCGAACGTACGTCCCCGCCTCCTCACGTGCACATTGCGCCTCAGGCTCCCTGCTCCCGCACAGCGCTTCTCCAGCGGCGTCATGGAAGTTTAAAGTCCCTCCCCGCCATATTAATACACTGAATGCGGTGTTAGTTTCTACTTTATTATATACCTCGGTTTGTATAGTTATTCATGACGATTCAAATCTAACAGCTTTCCTTTAAAAGGGCACCCTTGTCGTCCATCCACAGGTTCCATAGGGGCCAACTAAAAACCAAACCTGGTAAATCTATATAAACAAAATGGTATCTTATTGCTACACATAATTCAAGAGTAGGTTGCCAAATCCCAATAGTCTCCTCGGCTTCATGATTACAGAATCATAGTGGGCTTGTGCATTCATTCCATAGGGGGGACGTCCTCCACACTGATTAAGCGCGGGTCGTTACCCTCCCCTAGAGAACCACTCCAATACCCTGGTTGGCACATCTACCCCACATTGGATATGGGGCAGACATACCAAACACGGGCACCTTACAGTCAATTCACGGTGGGCAAATCCTCCATATTACAAGAGGAACACCCCCACCTATGTGTCAACCACAGCTCTGGTCTAGCCGGGTGGTTAGGCTGCCCGTCCCCGGGCTAAGCCCCTAATCCCAGCCAGGCCATCCCATTCGAACCGGCTAAGTAAGTCCACAGAGAAGGGGTACATGGCACAAGATTCCAATCATGGTATAGACTATAGGGACCACGTATTATAGAACAATAGTTCTCAATTACTTTTTTGGCCACAATAGAACCAAAATGGTTACGGACCATATTGGTTGTCCTTATAATAAACTAAAAAAACAAACAAACTGAGGTATTATAGATGTGAATCTATTCAGATCCTGAATGATAGCTACCGTATATGTCTTCCAATACCAAGGTCTCCTCTCGGATTATGTCCCCAGCTTTCATCAGCAATATACATTCCTGTAAAAAAGAATGTGATAAGAAAAATATAAATATAAATGATCACAGTCTGAAAGGTTGGGTAGAATACTTTCTTAAAAACAAGTATCCAATAAGTACATTAGGTACAGTATACGAAACCAGTGAGGTAAGGACAAGAGCCCTTTCGGCTTAGTAGAGTGGACCGATCCTGAATTCCCTATTAAGGCCTCTTGGTTCAAGTGTTAGCAGTTCAAAAATCCACCTTAGCTCCAGCCTTTTTAGTAATCTTTGCCTGTCGCCTCCTCTCCTCTGGAGAGGTACTCCATCAATCACTCGAAAGCGGAGTTGAGAAACGTTATGCCTGAGTTTCAAAAAATGCTCCGGCACAGCTAGTTCAGTCCTTGGAGTAACAGTCTCACTCTCTCCTGAGAGTAGTTTCCGTATTTGATAACAGTGCTGATTTAGTCTATCCCTTAGTTCCTGTGTTGTCTCTCCCACATAAATCACATATTCTGATCTACATGTGAAATAATTCCTGATTTGATCTCTTTTCCCTGTTCTGGGATGTGTAAAAGAACTCCCTTTCAGCCTTTCCTCTGGACCTTAGGCATGCCAAGATGTTTTATATCTGCATGCATTAATCTATCCCCTAAATTACGTGGCCTTCCGTAGGACATAAGGGGGTAGTGAGGAACTCTTTGATGTCTGGAAAAGATTGCGTAAGTATATGCCAATTGATTTTGAGGACATGTGCTATTTGTTTACTACATGCTGTATATGTTGAGACAAAAGGGATCCTTTGGTTCCCACTTCGTTTTTTTTTTTACCTTTCAACAATTCCTCTCTTCTCAACGCATTAACCCTATTTCTATGTCTCTGTACTATAGCCCTTGGGTAACCTCTTTGATGAAATCTATCACACATCTCCTTCAATCCGATGTCAAGTCTCTCCTTATCTGTCACTATCTGTTTCACCCTAAGTAATTGGCTGTAAGGTAACGATTCCTTCATAAATTTGGGATGATCACTTTTAAATAGTAACATATTGTTTCTATCCGTGGACTTCACAAATAAATCTGTCCTCAACGTCCCCTCCACAAACTGTACAGTCGTGTCCAAGAATTGCAAACTAGTCTGCGAGTGAACTGCTGTAAACTGTAGTTCTTCATAGACCGAATGAATGTACTGTTGAAACTCATGCAGGCTATCCAATGGCCCTGTCCAAATGAAGAAAATGTCATCTATATACCTCATCCAGCCCCTTACAAAAGAGAAGAAGCCGGATGGGTATATAAAGGACTCCTCAAACCTACTCATGTAAATGTTTGCATAAGTCGGGGCCACATTTGACCCCATTGCGGTCCCCCGCTGCTGTATATAGTACGTATCTTCAAATAGAAATTAATTACAGGTCAGAACTATCTCCAGTAGAGAGAGAATGAACCCTGCAAGGTCTTGTCCCATCTGTAGAGAGGGCCCATACTACAGCTTCCAGGCCTTTGGAGTGGTCTATACTTGTGTAGAGACTGACTACATCAAATGAGACTAAATATTGTCCTTCTTCAATGTGTAGTGTTTGTAATTTACTGAGAAAATCTGTTGTGTCTTTCACATAAGACTTAGCGGACACTGCATAGTTTCTCAGATACTTATCTAGAAACGTGGCTGCTGGTGAAAATATAGAGTTAATCCCAGAAACTATGGGGTGTCCGGGTGGATTAATCAGACTTTTGTGGATTTTTGGCAATATCTATAATAATGGTGTAACCGGTCTTTTAACCTGCAGGTATTCATGTAGCTTGTCATCAATCAAGTCTGAGGCATAGGCATCATCTATAAGTTATTTAAACCACTTTTTAATAGCAAATTTGGGGTCAGCGTCCTATGGTCGGTATATGTCTCTGTCGTTAAATCTCTCTATATATTTGTCAGTATCCATTATTACTATAGCCCCACATTTGTCAGCTTTTTTGATGGTGATATCTTTTCTACTGCTTAGTGTTTTTAAAGCCCTTCTCTCTCCCAGGCTCATGTTGTTCTTAACATTATATATAGGTATTAGTCTTGATTTCTTCTACACCTTTCTTTCCTAGATCTATATAAGTGTTTACCGCACGCTTAAAGACTGGGGGTTGGAAATCACTTTGCAAATACAGGCCCATATCTATTAATCTTAACATTTTAGTTTCACTGGTGTCCTGTGTGTTAGTAGATGTAGTATCACTCTGTGTTCCCCCCAAAAAATCTTGCAGCTTAATGCGTCTAAAAAACTTAAGCAGATCCACCTCGCAGCTAAACCAATCTATTTCAGAGGTAGGACAAAAGGACAACCCCTTTTCTAATAAAGATAATTCATCATTAGATAAGTCAATAGATGATATATTTACCACTAGTGTTGTATCTTTCTTTTCTAGCTCCATTGTCCTTATTTCCCCTGTTGTCTCAGGGTTGTCTGTCCATATCTGTTGTCCAGTGGCGGCTTCTTTGAGCGAGTTATCCTTGTCATGTCGCTTCCTCCACCTATGATGTTTACGTCCTCTTCTTGTCGGTTTTTGCTGCCTTGTGAAGTTTTCTGTTCTAAAAAACGCTGATCCTCACAGATTTCTCCTGATGATTCAGTATCTGTATTGTGGACCTTCCTTGTCTGTCGTCTCATGAATCTTTGTCTCCCCTGAGTTTTCTTTCTTTGTCCCCCTTCCGTGGGATTTATTTTGTGTATGTCACCCCTCAGATAGTGGGGACATAATCCTGGGGACATACTCCGAGAGGAGACCTTGGTATTGGAAGACATATACAGTAACTATCATTCAGGATCTGAATAGATTGACATCTATAATACCTTAGTTTGTTGTTTGTTTTTTTAGTTTTACTTTATTATAAGGACAACCAATATGGTCCATAACCATTTTGGTTCTATTGTGGCCAAAAAAGTAATTGAGAACTATTGTTCTATAATACGTGGTCCCTATAGTCTATACCATGATTGGAATCTTGTGCCATGTACCCCTTCTCTGTGGACTTACTTAGCCGGTTCGAATGGGATGGCCTGGCTGGGATTAGGGGCTTAGCCCGGGGACGGGCAGCCTAACCACCCGGCTAGACCAGTCAGCTGTGGTTGACACATAGGTGGGGGTGTTCCTCTTGTAATATGGAGGATTTGCCCACTGTGAATTGACTGTAAGGTGCCCGTGTTTGGTATGTCTGCCCCATATCCAATGTGGGGTAGATGTGCCTACCAGGGTATTGGAGTGGTTCTCTACAGGAGGGTAATGACCCGCGCTTAATCAGTGTGGAGGACATCCCCCTATGTAATGACTGCACAAGCCCACTATGATTCTGTAATCATGAAGCCGAGGAGACATTGGGATTTGGCAACCTACTCTTGAATTATGGTATAGCAATAAGATACCATGTTGTTTATATAGATTTACCAGGTTTGGTTTTTAGTTGGCCCCTATGGATGAACGACAAGTGTGCCCTTTTAAAGGAAAGCTGTTAGATTTGAATCGTCATGAATAACTATACAAACCGAGGTATGTAATAAAGTAAAAACGAACACCGCATTCAGTGTATTAATATGGCTGTTGCAGAGGTAAAATATAAGGGGAGGGACTTTAAACTTGAATGTTTACATCGTTTCCATGATGCCGCTGGAGAAGCAGGGAGCCTGACGTTGCATCCGGTCTATGCGTATGCCGGGTGCGCAGGCACAATGTGCATGTGAGGAAGCGGGGACGTACGTTCGGTCTCCTTGATACCTGCCGGGGACACTCTGCGCAGGCGCCATGGGACGATGCTAACGCCGTATCAAACAGACGAAGGCGCGCATGCGCCCTGAGACTAGAGGAATGCCAGATGGAGAGTGTTCTTCCAGATCAAGAACTTTAATATTAAGGCCTCTTCTGGGATATGTTCTCCAGGAACGCATCGGCGACAATAGTAAGCACGATTTTACTATTTGTGTTAATGGAATATGTAATAAGTAGAATTATGATTTGGATAAGATGATAAATAGTTTACACTGCTGGGGAACACAGAAAGAGGTGGGATCTATTTTGAATTTGTAATTGCTAATTAGCATACTCAATTGAGTCATGTGATTTGGTGAGAGGGTATATGTATTTGATTTTGTTCAAAATGTAAGTTGCTTGAGAAAGACCACACAGGTCGAAACGTTGCATTGCTTGGGTGAATAAACCTTTGCATACTGAAGACAAGAGAGTGCTGCGGTTTCTTTACCAGTTTATTCATGTTTGGGAGAGTACAGGACTGACTCCCAACACGGCTGACACCACCACATTAAGGAACGGTAATTTATTACTATTTTTTCCATTGTGCTGCTGCACTTCGTTTTGTCTAGGTCAGGTGTAGGTGATAGTTTATAGTTTAGTTCGTGACGCCAATTGCAGCGTGCGCAGGGTACAGTCACAGGGCCCTTTAAGGTGTTGTAACTCACGTACCAGGTTAGGAATGTCAGAGTGGAGTAATGTGTCTGTATGGTAGTGGGTATAGTGTCAACGGTGTCTCCTACCTGGGTACGGCTGGACTCCTGGATCCTGGCTCACTTGCAATAAAATGAGTGTGGTGCTAGTAGGAGTAATAGAGGAAATTGCAGCAGTAATTGAGATCCAGACCTTGGGTAAAGTTCAAACTTGTCTTTACTAGTTGCAGCTTTCATCCAAGCGATATACAGCAATAGTCTTTGGTCCCAGCAGGTATTGGCAATGTGTGGCAGGAAATTATCTTCTGCTCTATCATGTGCCTGGAGCTTTTGCAGTAAAAGGACGTCTGCTTGTTAGTCCTAAAATGTGGCAGGAATTTGGCTTCTGCACTGACTATCTTCTGCTGTGTGGGGACAAACTGAGGAGGAATATGGCTTCTCCTGGGTCTCCTGGAACTGGAGTTGTCTGCTTGCTTTTTTCCAGCTGAGGCTGCAAGGCTCAGGCTGGGGATGATGATCAATGTCTCAGCCGAGACAAGATCCTGGCTTGGATCCCTATTTCTGGGAGCTCCTACACTCACAGCCTTCCCCGAGCCGGGGTGGCTGGCACACTAACTCAACTTCCTTCGCTCCCCATGAGGCAGGATATGTAATAATCCACTCTGCTCACAGAGGGGGAAGCTGAACTCGAATGAACTATTTCAGTTCAGAAACACTAAACTGGCTTAAGTCCCTGTTAACACATTGCTGCCACCTGCTGGTGAACATGAAGAATGACAACAATATACGTTTAGCAAGGTTTTCAGTGCACATTTGTGAGGATGTTCTCTCTTAACAGATTGTAGTGGGGTAGAAGAGTTTAGTAGCACAACTCTGGGGTGTTACACTATCATGCACTTAATCCGCCCCTGATTGCCTGTGATGGGACAATCCCTTTAACTCTATGGATAGGGGATACATTTGGGAGAACCCATTGAAAGAGAACTGCTCTCTAATGCACTCTAATCTGTGGGCAGCATAGTATAGAGCAGGAAGAGCCAAGCAGATTGATCTTTAGATTTGTTGAAAAATCTCTGCACTTTCTATGCTTAGGAGTCCAGTGGGCGGTCTTACTAGTGACTGACAACTATCGCACATTCATACAGGAAAGTCTGTTAGTCATTCGGGCCGCCCACTGGACTCCTAAGCATAAAAGGGGTATATACAAATAAAATACAATAAGATGCTGTGTTATTTGGAAACACAATGATTGCTGGTAACTTGATACAGCTCAGGATCAGCAGGGAGAAGGCACTGGTGAGAAGATAACATTTACTACAGTTAGTTTATTATCATTCACTTGCACAGACATCTTTAACCAGGGCTGTGCAGCTGCCACATAAGAAGATGGGATTAAGTGGCACATAGTAGATGTGGCCTCTTGCAGATTTTAAAGGTTACACCACTGACTTTAGCTTATTGCTTCTGCAGTCCATCCCCATCCTCTATAGCAAAGAAACTCCCTATCCATCTCCCCCTTTAACACTGCCATCCTGTAGTGTCCACCAATGTTGTGCCTATTGTTGCCCCGTGTGCCCACATTACTTTACCGACAGTGCTGCCCAATGGCTCCAAATACGGTGTTGCCAAAATAAAAGCCAAAGGACACGGCTACAGAACTAGAAAATGATGGGCACCAAAACCAACTTTCGTCATAAAACCCCAGACCAGAATTCAAAATTAATGGGATTGTTCACCCATGTAGCTTTGTAAACTGTTTAGAACATTATAAAATAATAAAAGTGATACCTTACTGATCCCCCGTCACTTGCTTCCCCTTCACTGGCCGCATCGGTCGCATGTCCGAGTTGACTGGGATTTGGAAATACAGAGATCAATGATGATGCAAGAATCTTGATGTATGAGGTGGAGGTCCATATGGAGTAGGAGGTTGAGGAGGCAGTGGACGTAGCGGTGTAGGTGGAAGCGGCGGTGGAGGAGGACGAAGTAGCCAACACTGGTTTTTGGTTTAAATTATTATTATTTTTATTAATTAGGGTACACCCCAAAAGAGTGGGAAATATCAAAAATACAACAATGAGCAATTGCGCTGTAGTATAACAATGGCTGGTTAAGGCCGGTATACATGTCTATTCTCCACAAGGTACGGACAAGTCCTGTGGGATCCATGCCTGGTTAATTTTAATGAACGTGAGCTTGTCCACATTGGCTGTGGACAGGCGGCTACGCTTGTCTGTGATAACACCCCCTGCCGTGCTAAACACACATTCAGATAATACACTGGCTGCAGGGCAGGCCAGCACCTCCAAGGCGTAAAGGGCAAGCTCAGGCCATGTGCCCAATTTGGAGAAGACCCATCAGTCAGTACTTGTAGGCGTGTGCACACATACTACTCCACCATGTTGCTGAAATGCTGCCTCCTGCTAAGACGTATCGTATCTATATCAGCTGGTGGTGCTGGTTGTTGTGGCGTGCTGACAAAGCTTTTCCACATTTCGGCCATGCTAACCCTGAGGTGCTGGTGGTGCCCCAGCTGAGTTGGCGACCTCTTCCTCCACCTCTGCCTTCGCCTTGTGCTTCCACTGTGCCCCCGCTGTCAGGTGGGAATGCCACCAGCAGCGCATATATCAGGGTGCGCTTGTACTCGCGCATCTTACGATCACGCTCCAGTGACAGAATTAAGGACGGTAGGTTGTCCTTGCAATGGGGATCCAGCAGCGTGACCAAGCAGTAATCAGCACAAGTTAGAATGTGGGCAACTCTGCGGTCATTGCGGAGACACTGCAGCATGTGTGCCAGGTTGCCCAGAGGCAACAAAAAGCTGTCCTCTGTGGGAGGTGTATTGTCTGTGTCCTCTGTATCCCCCCAGCCACGCACCAGTGATGGCCATGAGCTGGTTTGGGTGCCACCCTGCTGTGAACACGGTTCCTTCTCCCCCATCTCCTCATCCTCATCCTCCACCTCATCATCCTCCAGAACTGTGCCCTGGCTGGACAATTGTGTACCTGGCGTTTGTGGGTGCAGGAACCCATCTTCGGAGCCACTTGCCGGAAACTCTATGAAATTATCCCTCTTCCTCCTCCTCCTCCTGTGCCACATCCTCTTCCATCATTGCCAGAAGCGTTTTTTCAAGGAGGCATAGAAGTGGGATAGTAACGCTGAGAACAGCATTATCGGCAGTGGCCATGTTGGTGGAGTACTCAAAACAGCGCAACAAGGAACACAGGTCTCACATGGAGGCCCAGTCATTGGTGGTGAAGTGGTGCTGTTCCGCAGAGCTACTCACCCATGCGTGCTGCTGCTGAAAGTCTACTATCGTCTGCTGCTGCTCGCACAGTCTGGCCAGCATGTGCAAGGTGGAGTTCCACCTTGTGGGCGTGTGGCATATGAGGCGGTGAGCGGGAAGGCCAAAGTTATGCTGCAGCGCTGACAGGCGAGCAGCAGCAGGGTGAGAACGCTGAGAGCGCGCACAGACGGGCCGCACTTTTTATGCAGCAGCTCTGACATATTGGGGTAATTTTGAAGGAACCTCTGCACCACCAAATTCAGCACATACCCCAGGCAAGGGATGTGCATCAAAACAGCTAGTCCCAGAGCTGCTACGAGATTTCGCCCATTATAGCACACCACCAGGCCGGGCTTGAGGCTCACTGGCACCAACTACTCATCGGTCTGTTGTTCCATGCCCGTCCACAGCTCCTGCGTGGTGTGGGGTTTGTCCCCCAAACAGATTTTTAAAAGATTTTGCCTGCTGTCGTTTACCCCTGGCTGTGCTGAAGTTCGTGGTGAAGGTGTTACGCTGACCGGATGAGGAGGCGGTAGAGGATGAGGAAGCGGAGTAGGAGGAGGAAGCAACAGGAGGCAAACTGAAGCGCCCTGCAATCCTTTCTGGTGAAAGGACATGTGCCAAACTGCTATCCGCCTCAGGCCCAGCCGCCACTGCATTTACCCAGTGTGCTGTTAGGGAGATATAACCGTGCTTACTCCTCCACGTATCCGTAGTTAGGTGGACCTTGCCACAAATGGCATTGCGCAGTGCACACCTGATTTTATCCCCCACTTGGTTGTGCAGGGAAGGGATGGCTCGCCTGGAAAAGTAGTGGTGGCTGGGCACGACGTACTGTGGGACAGCCACCACCATAAGGCTTTTAAAACTCTTCGTCTCCACCAGACGAAATGACAGCATTTCAAAGGCCAGTAATTTTGAAATGCTGGCATTCAGGGCCAGGGATCGCGGGTCGGTAGGGGGGTACTTCCTCTTCCGCTCCAGTGTTTGGGAGATGGAGAGCTGAACGCTTCTGTGGGACATTGTGGAGATGCTTGGTGACCCAGGTGGTGGTGTTGCTGGCAGATCCTCTGTTTGCGGGGTGGCAGGTGCCACTGTCACTCCAGAGGTGGATGAAGAGGCCGAGACTGCAGCAGAAGAGGAAGCAGGAGGAGCCAGAGACCTTCCTTGGTTTTTGAGGTGTCAACTCCACTGCAGCTTGTGCTTTTCACTTAGATGTCTGGTCATGCAGGTTGTGCTCAGGTTGAGAACGTTTATGCCTCGCTTCAGGCTCTGATTGCACAGCGTGCAAACCACTCGTGTCTTGTCGTCAGCACATTGTCTGAAGAACTGCCACGCCAGGGAACTCCTTGGAGCTGGCTTTGGTGTGCTTGGTCCCTTGCTGCGTTGGGCAGTAGCAGGCGTACTGTCTAGGGGACGGCCGCTCCACTTTTGCACCCTGCTCCCTCTTCTGCTGTGTTGGTGGCTCTGTGCGACCACCGCCTCTTCCTCCGAACTACACATTTCACTCGCATGACCTTGATTCCATGTGGGGTCGAGGACCTCATCGTCCTCCACATCATCTTCCACCCAGTCTTCACCCCTGCCCTCCTTGTCAGTCTGCACACTTCAGAAAGCCACAGCAGTTGGCACCTGTGTTTCGTCATCATCCGAGATGTGCTGCGGTGGTCCTCCCATGTACTCATCTTGAAACATAAGTGGTTGGGCATCGGTGCACTCAATCTCTTCCACTTCTGGCGCAGGGCTATGTGGATGGCCCTGGTAAATCCTGCTAGCAGAGTCATCAAAAAGCAGAAGAGACTGCTGCATGACTTGGGGCTCAGACTGCTTGGCTGATTTGCAAGGGGTGAGGTGAAAGACTGATGGACATCGGCTGCAGGTGCTAACTCTGATCTTTCAGCAGGAGACTTGGTGGGAGACAATGTGAAGGAACTGGAGGCACTGTCAGCAACCCAATCTACTATCGCCTGTACTTGTTCTGGCCTCACCATTCATAGAGCCGCATTAGGCCCGACCAAATAACGCTGAAGGTTCTGTCGCCTACTCGCACCTGAGGAAGGTGTTTCACTTGTGCGTGTAGCTGGCACAGATCGACCAGGTCCTCTCCCTGCAACAAGAGCTCCACCAGCAGCACCATGACCAGGGCCACGTCCCTTATTCAACGCTCTCCTCATTCTCCGCAAATGACGTTTTTTTAAATAACAGAATATAACAGCAGTATCTAACACGTGTATTTCACACTGACAGATGCAGCAAAGGCTGCAAATGTAGTATTTGGCCCAAAATGGGTGTTTTTTTTTTATAAAAGAATATAACAGCAGTATCTAATGTGTTTATTTCACACTGAAAGAAGCAGCTAAGGACGCAAATGTATTATTTGGCCAAAAATTTGTGTTTTTTTTATAACCGACGATAACAGCAGTATCTAATGCGTGTATTTCACACTGACAGATGTAGCAAAGGTTGCAAATTTTGTATTTGGCCCAAAATTGGTGTTTTTTTAAATAACACAATATAACAGCAGTATCTAACGTGTTTATTTCACACTGAAAGAAGCAGCAAAGGCCGCAAATGTATTTTTTGGCCAAAAATGGGTGTTTTTTTTATAACAGAAGATAACAGCAGTATCTAACGCGTGTATTTCACACTGACAGATGCAGCAAAGGCTGCAAATTTGGTATTTGGCCAAAAATGGGTGTTTTTTTAATAACAGAAGATAACAGCAGTATCTAACGCGTGTATTTCACTCTGACAGATGCAGCAAAGGCTGCAAATGTAGTATTTGGCCCAAAATGGGTGTTTTTTTTTAAGTAAAAGAATATAACAGCAGTATCTAATGCCTTTATTTCACACTGAAAGAAGCAGCAAAGGACGCAAATTTAGTATTTGGCCAAAAATTTTTGTTTTTTTAATAACAGAAGATAACAGCAGTATCTAACGCGTGTATTTCACACTGACAGATGCAACAAGGGCTGTAAAATGTAGTTTTTTAAAACCCAGAAAATTATTGCAGTTTTTCAAGTTTAGATTTCACACTGACTAATGCTGCATAGGCCCCAGATGGAGGGTATTGGCAAAAAGGGGTGCTTTTTTAAACCCAGAAAATTATTGAAGTATTTCAAGCTTGTATGTAACAATGACAGATGCAGCAAATGCCGCAAATTAAAGGGGTTGTCCCACTTTGCTTTTTTAATCTTATCAGCAGTAGATGTCCTGATAACTTCCTGGTTCTCAGGCAGTTGAGTGAAGGCCACGCCTCCTCATGACTCACCCTGCGTGCTCGTTCATGTGTATGAGGTCATCCACATGGAGCCGTATGTGAGGTCCCGCCCCCCCCCCAGTATAATAAACATTGAGTGCGCCCCCCCCCCCCCAGTATAATATACATTTAGTGCGCCCCCCCCCCCCAGTATAATATACATTCAGTGCGGCCGCCCCCCCCCCAGTATAATATACATTCAGTGCGGCCACCCCCCCCCCAGTATAATATACATTCAGTGCGGCCACCCCCCCCCCAGTATAATATACATTCAGTGCGGCCACCCCCCCCCCCAGTATAATATACATTCAGTGCGGCCACCCCCCCCAGTATAATATACATTCAGTGCGGCCACCCCCCCCCCAGTATAATATACATTCAGTGCGGACCCCCCCAGTATAATATACATTGGTGGCGCAGTGGGAAGTGCCAATGAGGGTTAAAAAAATAAATAAAAAATTAACTCACCTCCTCCAATTGTTCGCGCAGCTGCCGGTCTCCTGTTCTATCTTTAGGACCTGTGAAAGGACCTTTGGTGACATCACTGTGGTCATCACATGGTACATCATATGATCCATCACCATGGTAATGGACCATGTGATTAGCTCAGTGACGTCACCAAAGGTCCTTTCACAGGTCCTAAAGATAGAACAGGAGACCGGCAGCTGCGCGAACAATTGGAGGAGGTGAGTTAATTTTTTATTTATTTTTTTAACCCTCATTGGCACTTCCCACTGCGCCACCAATGTATATTATACTGGGGGGGTCCGCACTGAATGTATATTATACTGGGGGGGGGGTGGCCGCACTGAATGTATATTATACTGGGGGGGGGGGGGCGCACTGCGCCACCAATGTTAATACAAATGCAGGAGGTGGGTGCCGGAGTGAAATAGCCGGCACCCGACCTCTATGATAGGGGGCTGCGATCAGCGGCAGTTAACCCCTAAGGTCCCGCTCCCTGTCATAGAGGTCGGGTGCCGGCTATTTGATTCCGGCACCCGCCTGCTGTATTTGCGCATGCGCGGGCGTGCGCGTACTTGTAGGAATGGAGAGGCGGCCCGAGTACTTGTTCAGCCGTTGTGCGCAGGCGCGGCACAGCGATGCGGCCGGACGAAAGAGGCCGTATCCATGGGATACAGAAAACAACAAAGGAATCGCTTTACATGATTTTTTGAATGAAAGGTAGCTTTTGGATAATAACATGGATAGGAAGATATGTTGTGTGGGGGTAAATAGATTAGATAAAACCTATTTTATGAAGTGGGACAACCCCTTTAAGTATTTTGCCCAAAATGGGTGTTTTTGAAATAACAAAATATGACAGTAGTATCTAATGCTTGTATTTCACACTGACAGATGCAGCAAGGGCTGTAAAAATTTTTTTCCCAAAAAGGGTGTTTTTTAAAACCAAGAAAATTATTGCAGTGTTTCAAGCTTAAATTTTATACTGACTAATGCTGCATAGGCCCCAGATGGAGGGTATTGGCAAAAAGGGGTGCTTTTTTAAACCCAGAAAATTATTGCAGTATTTCAAGCTTGTATGTAGTGATGGACGAACATCTGCCGGGACGGTTCGCGAACGATCAAATGTTCGCGAACCGCAAGTTCTCGGTGGGTCTCATTCATTTTAATGGCAGGCGAACCTGAAAAACCTTCAGCTCATATTTGCAGCCAAGAAATAATTACTAGAAGTATGTCCATGTGCTGAAATATCTCAATTGGCTGTCCTGTACCACCTGATGGATGTGTAATGGGTCAAAGTTCTTCATAATGTAAAAGAATATGGTAGGCGCAAATTTCTCCATATGTTCGGCGAATCGCGAACACGCAAAGTTCACCGCAAAACGACCGCTGGGCGAACTGCAAGGCCATCTCTACTTGTATGTAACAATCACAGATGCAGCAAACGCCGCAAATTTTTTATTTTGCCCAAAATGGGTGCTTTTCTAATAACAGAGTATGACAGTAGTATCTAGCGCTTGTATTTCACATTGCCAAATGCATCAAGGGCTGTAAAATGTAGTATTTTGCCCAAAAAGGGTGTTTTTTAAAACCAAGAAAATTATTGCAGTATTTTAAGATTAAATTTCACACTGGCTAAGGCCTCTTGCACACAAACGTATTTTCTATCCGTGTCCTTTCCGGGTTTTTTTGCGGACCATATGGGGGGTCCTTTCACCTGGGACAAAGTGCATAACGCACTTCGCCACATCTTTGGGCGATTTGCGCTTTGCACATTGACCCATGGGGAAGGAGAGGTTTGTTCTATAAAGGTAAAAAAAAAAAAAAACACCAGTAAGCAAACACGTTAATGTTTAGTAGAAAAAGTTAAAGTTTACATGTTCTGTTCCAAAGTTAATAAAATTATTGCGTTGTGGCCTGTTTTTTTCTTTTTTTTTTTTTTTCTTTTTTTACCTTCCGGGTGGACCAACCGATCTACTAGCTGCAGCACTGATGTGCATTCTGACAGAAGCATTGCGCTGCTGTCAGATTACACGCAAGTCGGTGTATGCGGCGCTGCAAGACGAGATTTTCTCCTCTGCAGTAACAGATACGTTTGCCAAGGCATACGAGCTGAGGAGGAGGCGGCGGCGTTCCTATGCTTTGGCAAACACTTTGTATATATATATATATATATAAAAAAAATAAATCCCGGCAATGATTTATTCATCCACATCGATTGATGTGAATGGATAAATCTGGTTTGCCAGGGCATACGAGCTAAGTGGGTATGGATGTTGGGCGGAGCTCCTATGTCCTGGCAGACGCCTTTCCCCTCCTTTTTTTTTTTGGGCAGAGATTTTTTCATCCACATTGATCGATGCGAATGAAGAAATCTGTGCCGTTCATTTTTTTCTTTCAGCCCAGAGGCTGAACGGAAAAAAAATATCTCATTACCTGTATGCTCAATATAAGGAGAATAGCAGAAACTATTGGCCATGGCCATACATGTAATGATTGCGGAGACCCTCAAATGCCAGGGCAGTACAAACACCCCACAATGACCCCATTTTGGAAAGAAGACACCCCAAGGTATTTGCTGAGGGGCATATTGAGTCCATGAAAGATTTAAATTTTTGTCCTAAGTTAGCGGAAAGTGAGACTGTGAGAAAAAACAATTTCCGCTAACTTATGCGAAAAAAAAAAAAGGCCCCTCATTGGATACCTTGGGGTGTCTTCTTTCCAAAGTGGGGTCACATGTGGGGTATTTATACTGCCCTGGCTTTTTAGGGGCCCTAAAGCGTGAGAAGAAGTCTGGGATCCAAATGTCTAAAAATGCCCTCCTAAAAGGAATTTGGGCACCTTTGCGCATCTAGGCTGCAAAAAAGTGTCACACATCTGGTATCGCCGTACTCAGGAGAAGTTGGGGAATGTGTTTTGGGGTGTCATTTTACATATACCCATGCTGGGTGAGATAAACATCTTGGTCAAATGCCAACTTTGTATAAAAAAATTGGAAATGTTGTCTTTTGCCAGGATATTTCTCTCACCCAGCATGGGTATATGTAAAATGACACCCCAAAACACATTCCCCAACTTCTCCTGAGTACGGCGATACCAGATGTGTGACACTTTTTTGCAGCCAAGGTGGGCAAAGGGGCACATATTCCAAAGTGCACCTTTCGGATTTCGCAGGCCATTTTTTACACATTTTGATTGCAAAGTACTTCTCACACATTTGGGCCCCTAAATTGCCAGGGCAGTATAACTACGCCACAAGTGACCCCATTTTGGAAAGAAGACACCCCAAGGTATTCCGTAAGGGGCATGGCGAGTTCCTAGAATTTTTTATTTTTTGTCGCAAGTTAGTGGAATATGAGACTTTGTAAGGAAACTTGTGACAAAAAATAAAAATTTCTATGAACTCACTATGCCCATCAGCGAATACCTTAGGGTGTCTACTTTCCTGAAATGGGGTCATTTGTGGGGTTTTTCTACTGTTTGGGCATTGTAGAACCTCAGGAAACATGACAGGTGCTCAGAAAGTCAGAGCTGCTTCAAAAAGCGGAAATTCACATTTTTGTACCATAGTTTGTAAACGCTATAACTTTTACCCAAACCATTTTTTTTTTCCCAAACATTTTTTTTTTATCAAAGACATGTAGAACAATAAATTTGGTGAAAAATTTATATATGGATGTCGTTTTTTTTTGCAAAATTTTACAGCTGAAAGTGAAAAATGTCATTTTTTTGCAAAAAAATCGTTACATTTTGATTAATAACAAAAAAAGTAAAAATGTCAGCAGCAATAAAATACCACCAAATGAAAGCTCCATTAGTGAGAAGAAAAGGAGGTAAAATTCATTTGGGTGGTAAGTTGCATGACCGAGGGATAAACGGTGAAAGGAGTGTAGTGCAGAAGTGTAAAAAGTGCTCTGGTCATGAAGGGGGTTTCAGCTAGCGGGGCTGAAGTGGTTAAAAAACCATGTGCAACTGCAGAAGCACTGTCTTTTTCTGCAGAAACACTTTCAAGGTGGACTGTCACACATTTCTAGTCTTTGACGAGTGCAGAGAGAGCACTGACTTTGCTCGACACCCATCTTACATTATGCAAGTACTGAAATTTCAGGATTTTTGCCTGAAAACTATCAGCTACCTGCTTCAGCTGTCGCAATCTCTTGGGTGAATACTGATAAAATTGGTACAGCTTCTTTAAAATAGAGTCAAGGTCATCAATGTGTCTTTTTTGCATCTTTCACAGAGCTTAATACACTTAAATTTAATCTGTGTGCAACACAGTGAATGCCTATTACATGTGGAAGATTTTGCCATACTTTCTGTACCAGTCCATTTTCAGCTCCAATCATGCTGGCAGCGCCATCTGTACCAAATCCAATCAGTTTGCTTGAAGAAAGCCAGTCTAAGAGGCCATGTGTCTTCAGGTCTTTAGTAATGGTTTGTAAGTACCCATCGGCAGTAGCCATTTCAAGAGGTAGGACTGATAGAAATACTTCATTAATCTTATTGTTCTTGATGTACCTGACATACAATATTAGCTCTTCGACGCCTCCTTTATCAGTTGATCCGTCTAGCATCAAACTTACATATTTTGACTCCTTCAGCTCGCAGATTAGCTCTTTCCTTATAACATTTGCAATATGTGACATGAAATCCTTGAATCTCTTGTCATTTCCATATTCCTCTCTCACGGCAATCCCTAGTTTCCCAGTCAGCTCTAGCAAACCTTCAAAATCTGTATATGGTCTGTTATGTTTTGCAATATAATAAGCCACATTAAATAGAACGTTCGTGTGGTTGAACATCTCTTGATGCAGCCAATGGCGTAGCCTCTGGAGATAAAACTGCATGTTTTGCCTTTACACATTTTTCATGCTGGAGAGACTTTGCATGTTTTTTGAAGGTCTCCAGTTTAAATGGTCCTGAAAACCCGTTCACACACTTAGATGCTTGGTCAGCAATCCCAGGGAAAGAAGCACAGATCTCGCATATGGCTATACCCGTGTTATGGTCAAATTTTAACCACGTGAGTTCCTTGCACCAATATTGCTTAAACTTCCTTTTTCCAGCATTTTGAGAGTGACTTGTTGAAGGGGACTCAGGGGCGGACTGGGCAGGGGGGCAATTGCCCCCCGGGCCTCTGTTGCCTCACTGTCCCGGCCGGCCCCGAATCAGACTGTCACAGTCACTAAGGGCACTGCCCCCGCCGCCGCTGTTACTAATACTACTTACCTGCTGCTGCGGAGGGAGAAGGGGAGGTGTGCTGCTGGCAGCCTATCAGAGAGGCCGCCGGACCGGCGCAGGCGGCGCGATGATGTCATTGCGTCCGCCTGACTAAGCCGCTGCGCTGCCGTAAAGACATCAGCAGCACTGGAGGCGGGACGGGGGTGATTCAGTGAAGGTGCGGTAAGTATAAGTCTGACTGAGACTCTATTTATTTTTATTTTTTTGTCATTTCTGTCACTGATAGGGGCCCTATCTGGCTACTGGCACATTATAGGGGGGGTTCCTATCTGGCTACTGACACATTATAGGGGGGGGGTTTCTATCTGGCTACTGGCACATTATAGGGGGGTTCCTATCTGGCTACTGACACATTATAGGGGGGTTCCTATCTGGCTACTGGCACATTATAGGGGGGGTTCCTATCTGGCTACTGGCACATTATAGGGGGGGGCCCTATCTGGCTACTGGCACATTATAGGGGGGTTCTTATCTGGCTACTGACACATTATAGGGGGGGTTCCTATCTGGCTACTGGCATATTATGGGGGGGGGGGGGTCCTATCTGGCTACTGGCACATTATAGGGGGGGGGGGTTCCTATCTGGCTACTGGCAAGGGGTTCCTATCTGGCTACTGGCACATTATAGGGGGGGTTCCTATCTGGCTACTGGCACATTATAGGGGGGTTCAAATCTGGCTACTGGCACATTATAGGGGGGGGGGGTTCCTATCTGTCTACTGGCACATTATAGGGGGGGCACTATCTGGCTACTGGCATATTATAGGGTGGGCCTATGGCTACTGGCACATTATAGGATGGGCCTATGGCTACTGGCACATTATAGGGTGGGCCTATGGCTACTGGCACATTATAGGGGGGGGCTATGGCTACTGGCACATTATAGGGGGGGCTATGGCTACTGGCACATTATAGGGGGGGCTATGGCTACTGGCACATTATAGGGGGGCCTATGGCTACTGGCACATTATAGGGGGGGCTATGGCTACTGGCACATTATAGGGGGGCCTATGGGTCTTGGCACATTATAGGGGGGCTATTGGCTACTGGCACATTATAGGGGGCACTATGGGGACATTAGCTCAATTGGGGACATTACAAGGGGGTATTTTTTGCACTATTATAAGGAGAATTATTTCTACTGGGGGGGGGGGGGCATTATGGTGGGCTTTATTACTCCCCCATGGTCTGAGCCCCCTAGTAGCAGCACCAGCCTCTCCCTGCTCTGCTATCCCTCTGCCCCTTCTCCAAATCCTTATTATGAAATTTTTCTCATTAGGATAAAACACATCAGCTCCGCCGAACCCCCGGCCAAAGTGTGGAGGTGTCCGAGATCCCCAAGGGCCGAGCCAAGTAATTGTAAGTTTTCATATGAAATATGTTTGTTATACACATATAGCATACACTGTGCCCCACAATATACAGTTTTGCAAAAAGTCATTAAGTGTCATGGGGGGGGACACAGAGCAGCGCCCAGCGGGGAGGAGAGAATACACCGATGCAACACTGTATCAGCCAGAAAATGACACTTTCGGCATTATACCAAAAATTCAATTTTCAGCTGATATGTTTCGGCGGCCGATATATCGAAGCATACCTAGTTTATTTTGTTTTCCTGTGTTGTAATTTAC